>NC_090248.1:68500558-68629747 GCF_037325665.1 Littorina saxatilis | reverse complement strand
TGTATGTATATTTTTGTTTGTTTGTTTAGTCTGTTAATCGTTTGCTTGTTTGTCGTTTGTTTTTATTACTTCTTTAATTGATATTCCAACATTTTTAAAACGTATTATCATTAGATTAAATCCTCCCATGGGCGAGGGCTGGATGTAAAAAAGCACCTGTTTGCTTATGCCATTACCCTCGTAAATAAAGAATTTGTCATTGTGTTTCTGTCTCTCTCAAACACACACACCCACACAAGCACACTCAGAGGCACACACACACACACACACACACACACACACACATACGGACGAGGAGCACCTTAGGTACCGGTCATACGCAGACGGATCTGTGTGACTTCTGTACGTACGAAATCCACATTAGGTACCGTTTGGCTATACACAGTGTGTAACCCGTACGGACGAAGGCGTTAAGTACCTGTTTCCTATACACACTGATGGTTGTGTATAGTGTCAGTAAAGTGTGAATAGGTGAGGATGGAACTTTAACCGTCGATCACTTTACATACATGTATAACCTCAATTAATATGTTGCATGTTTTGATTTGTATGTTCCTTACTTTGTCATTTTGTTGTTTATGTTTATTTGCTTGTTTGCTTACTTGTCGATTGTTTGCTGGTTCGTTCGTTTACTTTGTTTATTTCTCATGTTGCTTTACTTGTTTATCATTTATTAGACATTTGTATTAGAAGTAAGGACCGGTTGTAAGAAAAGGCGTCACCTTAAACCTCTATCCTTGAAAAATAAAGTTCCATCATCATCATTATCATCTCTCTCTCTCTCTCTCTCTCTCTCTCTCTCTCTCTCTCTCTCTCTCTCTCTCTCTCTCTCTCTCTCTCTCTCTCTCTCTCTCTCTCTCTCTCTCTCTCTCTCTCTCTCTCTTTTTACATTTAGTCAAGTTTTGTCTGTGCCGGTGTGCGTGCGCGTGTGTAGAGCGATTCAGAGTAAACTACTGGACCGATCTTTATGAAATTTGACATGAGAGTTCCTGGGTATGATATCCCCGGATTTTTTTTGATTTTTTTCGATAAATGTCTTTGATGACGTCATATCCGGCTTTTTGTAAAAGTTGAAGCGGCACTGTCACACCCTCATTTTTGAATCAAATTGATTGAAATTTTGGCCAAGCAATCTTCGACAAAGGTCGGACTTCGGTTTTGTATTTAAGCTTGGTGGCTTAAAAATGTATTAATGACTTTGGTCATTACAAATCTGAAAATTGTAAATAATTGTTTTTTTATAAAACGATCCAAATTTACGTTCATCTTATTCTTCATTATTTTCTGATTCCAAAAACATATAAATATGTTATATTCGGATTAAAAACAAGCTCTCAAAATTAAAAATATAAAAAATTCTGATCAAAATCAAATTTCCGAAATCGATTAAAAAACAATTTCATCTTATTCCTTGTCGGTTCCTGATTCCAAAAACATATAGATATGATATGTTTGGATTAAAAACACGCTCAGAAAGTTAAAACGAAGAGAGGTACAGAAAAGCGTGCTATGCAGCACAGCGAAACCATCACCGCGCTAAACAGTCTCGTCAGTTTCACTGGGTTTTGCGCGAGCGGCGGACTACGGTCACTGTGAAAAAATGCAGTGCGTTCAGTTTCATTCTGTGAGTTCCACAGCTTGACTAAAATGTAGTAATTTCGCCTTACGCGACTTGTTTTTTTGTTTGTTTTTTAAATTGGAGAAAACCGGTTTCTTTTTTTGTTGGTTTTGTTTGTGTGGTTTGCATGGTTGTTTATACAAAAAGCAATTGAGGAGCCATAGATGGTTACTTTGTTTTTCTCCTTTTTTTTATTTATTTTTTTTTTATTCTCGTCCATCCGCTCCCTCCCACCCCCCTCATAATATTCACAAACGTCATATATCACTTCACCTCATCTCGACTTACTCACAATCTTCTAATGTACATTTTATTTTTCAATAATGATACTATTCAAATCGTATCTATCACCATACTAATATTTACTAATACACATTTTTGCAATCAAGATAATGTGATTAAGTACCTTATTATTTTGGCATATATTACTAGGTTGATAACCAAACAAGACATCGTGTTCTGAGAGGTGCACATTTGATCCTGTATTTCTAAAAATATAATGGACAACATTTTCCCAAAAGCTCGTCAACTTCTCACATTGACAAAAAAAGTGTTCAACATAATCAATGTGTTTACAAAATGTACATAATTTTGTTTCTCTAATTTTCATTTTATTTAATAATATATTCGTGGGATAAATATTATGTAATATTTTTCATTGTAACAATCGCAATCTTTTTTCTTTTGTACATTTGCTTGCTAACAGCCAATGACTGTGATCTAGTTTAACCTGATATTTATGTAACCAAAATGTAGCAGCGCAAGGCTCGCTCGCTTTAGACTGGACTATCAGCATGCGAATCTTTCTCGCGGAGGGGTTAATGATCACAGTGTTCCGTGTGTCAAGGTCATTATTGTGTTCGCCTGCTCGCGGGCTGGCTGTGTTTTTGCGAAGTGCAAGCGCTCGCACAGCAGTCTTCACTGCGCGGTACTCAAAAAAATCTAGAGGGACTGTATCCTTTCTTTGTGCACAGCTGGTTAAAAGGAATCATATCTCCGTTAACCCAAATATCTTTCACCATATCTAAATGCGCTTCTATCCATTTTTTTGAGTCACTTGAGAAAAAGTGACTCTATGTAATCGGTCAGTGTTAGTCTGTCCGGCCGGCCGTCCGGCCGGCCGTCCGGCCGGCCGGCCGTCCGTAGACACCACCTTAACGTTGGACTTTTCTCGGAAACTATCAAAGCGATCGGGCTCATATTTTGTTTAGTCGTGACCTCCAATGACCTCTACACTTTAACGATGGTTTCGTTGACCTTTGACCTTTTTCAAGGTCACAGGTCAGCGTCAAAGGAAAAATTAGACATTTTATATCTTTGACAAAGTTCATCGGATGTGATTGAAACTTTGTAGGATTATTCTTTACATCAAAGTATTTACATCTGTAGCCTTTTACGAACGTTATCAGAAAAACAAGGGAGATAACTAGCCTTTTCTGTTCGGCAACACACAACTTAACGTTGGGCTTTTCTCGGAAACTATAAAAGTGACCGGGCTCAAATTTTATGTGAACGTGACTCATTGTGTTGTGAATAGCAATTTCTTCCTGTCCATCTGATGCCTCATATAATATTCAGAACTGCGAAAGTGACTCGATCGAGCGTTTGCTCTTCTTGTTAAATATAAGCTTTTATTTTTATAAACCACTTTTATATTGTTCCACAAACATTGATCGCCAAAGCGATCTTCTCTCTCATAAATCAATGCTTTATTATGGATTCATTTTAAGAGAACTTCTGTCTAAAAGTTTGATCGAATGCATTCAATACCTTGGTTTTAGTAGTGTTGTGGCTTTAAAACAAAGTAAATTTCTTCCCAATACCTGATAAAGACTTAACGGAATCGTTGTCCACGGTTCATGTTTTTGTTGTTGAAGTTTTGCTGCCCATGTCAGTAAAAAAGAAGTCTGCATATCGTGGACGTTTATCATGTTAATACCACCTTCTTCCACCACATTACACAATACATTTCGTTTAACTTTTTCAAAGGCTTTTGTATTTGAATACTTCCTTTTCCAGAGAAACCTGAACAAAATAGTATTCAACTTATCGAGAACTTTAACAGGGGCAAGAAGCGCCTGCATAACGTAAACAAATTGTGAAACTAAGAAGGACTTAATAATACATAATTTGCCGCTTATACTTAAATTTCTTCTTGACCATCTGCAAATGATTTGTTCAACTTTTTCAAGTCTTTTTGGACCAATTTTCCATAATTTCAGAGGCCGGGATGTCATTTTTAAAACTGACTAATTCCCATGATTTTAACCTGGGTATTCCATTTAATATCGCAATATTTCTCTTGACAGTTTTTACGCGATCCCTACCACATTGCTTCCGTTTCACTTTTATTTAATTTTAAGCGAGATATATTGGAAAAATCATCAATAATTTTCAAAACCGTTTCCATGTCGTTTTTATCTTGAAGTAAAACAGTTATGTCATCGGCGTACATAGCCAGTTTCAAGATACGCGATGTTTGTTCTGCAAAACCTACATCTGGTAAGGCAAATCCTTTAATATTGGGGTGACTTCGGATTTGTATTGCTAATAATTCTACACTTATTTCTTCCGAAATCCAACCCATATAATTTATGCAGCTCGTGGTGTTTGTCATTAAACCAATATGTAATGCTATTTGAGACCGTGGAAGAGCCAGGTTGGTTATTGCCCTTTTAACTTCTCTTAAAACTTTAATCCATTTAACAAATTTTTCGCCAAAACCAAATTTTTTAAAGGACCAGACCACATAGTCTTTTGAGATGGAATCGTAGGCTCGGGCGTAGTCAAGGGCAAGTAATATACCTGCTTGATTTCTTTCATTAGCGTAATTAATGACATCATCAATTAATCTAATCAAGTTACTTGCCTTTCTTCCCTTAATACATCCTGTCTGATCTTCTGACACGAGGTCAGAAATAACACCAGATACGCGCTGCGATAAACATGTTGCCAGCATTTTATAATCTGTATTGGTTACAGATATAGGGTTTCCAATTCTTAAGGCTATCTCTCGGCAAATCTTTATCCTTATGGATCAACGTGATAACTGCTCTTTTCTGAGTATCTGACAATTCACCGACTCTAAATGCACTTTGAAGGGAATTAACCACCATCATTTTTACTTTAGGCCAACATTTTTTCATGAAACTTGTAGTCAATCCGTCTAAACCTGGTGACGAACCATTTTTTAATAAAGACAGCGCCCTGCCGATTTCTAACACGGTAAAATCAGTTTCCAAACCATATTTTCGTTCGTCATTTAACTGAGGAATATTTAAATTAAGAACTTTACTTTCAGCATCCTCCTCAACAAAATTCCCATTTTTATCAAACACGTTATTGTAAAATCTCACTTGCTCCTGTAAAAGTCCTTTTTGCGTCGTTATTGAGAGCCATTTTCATCTATTAATCTGTCCATAAATTTTCAATCAGCTTTCACTTTTTCCATATTTAAAAAATATAATATCACTTCACATGCACAATTCTATATAACATATTACAACCAAACACAATAGCAAATAAGCAAAAAAACTCAGAACATGGTTTGAAAGGGTAGCTTTATTGGTCTTTTTTTCGAACGAATGTAAGGATCACTATATCCCGCCAAACCGCAACACGGTGGCCTAGTGGTAAGGCGTCCGCCCAGTGAGCGGGAGGTCGTGGGTTCGAACCCCGGCCGGGTCATACCTAAGACTTTAAAATTGGCAATCTAGTGGCTGCTCCGCCTGGCGTCTGGCATTATGGGGTTAGTGCTAGGACTGGTTGGTCCGGTGTCAGAATAATGTGACTGGGTGAGACATGAAGCCTGTGCTGCGACTTCTGTCTTGTGTGTGGCGCACGTTAAATGTCAAAGCAGCACCGCCCTGATATGGCCCTTCGTGGTCGGCTGGGCGTTAAGCAAACAAACAAACAAACAAACAAAATATATCTCGCCAACTAGAGTTATTACGGCTTGTTGATTTTGCCAATACAAAAGTCATTTTTTCTCACTTCATTGGTGCAAACAGTGTAATAGTGTGTTGTAAATTCTATTGTTATGCGATTGTTGTTATATTTGTAAGCATAAGAGAGAGAGAGAGAGAGAGAGAGAGAGAGAGAGAGAGAGAGAGAGAGAGAGAGAGAGAGAGAGAGAGAGAGAGAGGGAGAGAGAGAGATTTTTCACTCCATCAAAGTATCTCCTTTTGAATGCTAAATATAAGTCAGGGAATACGTCTAAAAATGGCCTCCAAATTCCAGGAAATATGTATATTACCTGGATATTTTAGGGAATATATATATATTCATTGAGTGAAACAGGGAATACGTATAAATCAAATCTCTTATATTATTAAAAGCTGCATCAAAAGGTGTGCAACATTGATATCGGGACTACACAAAATAGAATGTTTATATAATGGGTGGTGGTGGATAATGCTGTCTGGATTAAAATATAAAAAGAGGTAAACAGGTGGCGAACTGTTAAGTTTCACTGACGGTTTAGTCTTCAGTGACAATGCAAATAACAAATCAGAGGTGATTCTTGCTAAACATCAAGCTTTTATTTATTCGTATGAATTTAGCAATGAAAAACGGATTGACAATTAAGGGTAAAGAGAGAGGGGGGGAGAAAGAAGGAGGGGGAGAGAGGGAGGGGGGGGGGGAGAGAGGAACGGGGGAAGAGAGGCAGGGCGAGAGAGAGGGATGCGTGGGGCTGGCGGTGGGGGTTGGGGGGGGAGAGAGGAGCAGCTAGTCGTAGAGCGGTTCGACTCGCGCAGTGGCTATACATTACACGGTTCGCGTGCCATCAATTAGCACGTCGTCAAGCAGGTAACCCGCTGAGAAACCTACTGGAGAGCTAGAGAGACAGCTGGACGCATTCCTTGTTTATGGTCAGCAGATTAATGTACTGCTACACTGAGATTGAAGTCGCAGAGGGTTACATCGGACTGGGTGGCCGAGTGGTAACGCAGTTGCGCTCGGAAGCGAGAGGTTGCGAGTTCGACCCTGGGTCAGGGCGTTAGCAATTTTCTCCACCCTTTCCTAACCTAGGTGGTGGGTTCAAGTGCTAGTCTTTTGGATGAGACGAAAAACCGAGGTCCCTTCGTGTACACTACATTGGGGTGTGCACGTTAAAGATCCCACGACTGACAAAAGGGTCTTTCCTGGCAACATTGTATAGGCATAGATAAAAATGTCCACCAAAATACCCGTGTGACTTGGAATAATAGGCCGTGAAAAGTAGGATATGCGCCGAAATGGCTGCGATCTGCTGGCCGATGTGAATGCGTGATGTATTGTGTAATAAAAATTCCATCTCACACGGCATAAATAAATCCCTGCGCCTTGAATATGTGCGCGATATAAATTGCATAAAATAAAAATAAAATAAATAAATCCCTGCGCTTAGAACTGTACCCACGGAATACGCGCGATATAAGCCTCATATTGATTGATTGATTGACATCCTCATATAGTCACAGTATACTGACACCAGTCCTAGCATGATAGAGCGGCTGTCACTATAGGTGTCTCTCTTTGTGTGTCTGTATCATATTACTTGTGATTAAAACAAAAAATGCCTGATAGGAAACAAATAGAAAAAAATGTTATGACAGAGATTCCCCTAATATTTCCGAATGTCATTTCTACAATGACGCTTTGAATAACGTCTTGATAAAAGTTGGTTGACGTGAAATGTGGCTTGAAAAAAAAGAGCATTAGAACCTTTAACGTAATGCAACAAGCAGAGAATGCAGAGAATATGGAATATTAGCTGTCATAGGGGTACGATACCAGTTAATCACGTTTAACCGAATGTTTGGAGAGTGGAGGGTGTCATTATTGAAGAGAGAGAGATGGAGAGAGAGGAGAGTTGGGAAAAGAGAGAGTGTGTGTAAGAAGGTGAGAGACAGAGGGCGATGGGGAGAGGTTGAGTGATCATATGAGGGGTGTTGTCAATATTAGAAAGATAGAGGGGGAGAGAAGGAGAGAGAGAGATGGGAGGGTGAAGAAAGAGAGAGAGTGTGTAAGATGCCTCCATAAGAGATGTAGCCTAGAATAAAAGCAATGTCCCTCGATGCATGTATTATTTCTCTTAACGAGTATAAAATAAGTTATGTAAGTCATTTTTCGTAGGCCTAATATGAAAACAATAATGTTGAAGTCTGAATCCAGTATCATTATTTTGAACTGTTTCGGTCTATACATGTAGTCTGCTTAAAGCAGAACGCTTCCGTGTAGCATAAATATATATCTTTCATGTTCTCTTGGGACGGGCCAGGGAATGTGTTACAAACTAACGCTTGCTTATTAGCAAGCCCAGTCAGTTCTGTACGCGAGTAGTGAAACATGATAGCGGTCAGTGGATCAGTTACCAACATTCCTACTGACATCTGGTAGTGATTTAGTCTTGATGGTGATCGGTGCTTTCCTTCGTTAGCCACTGGACTTGTCAGTTACATTTTGACGATTATCTGAGCGACCCCTTTTACAGAAAATTCAAATAGCAACCGAACCCATTCATGGAAGATCATATAGGATGTACATTAGGTCCCTAATCACGAAGACGGTCACCTAGAAACTCGCTCAAATATGTGATTTTTCTTGATACATTGTTAACTAATCTAAAAGATTGGAGTTTTTCTAACAATACACACACACACAACGTATTCGTTTTGATAACAAAAATAATGATATGGCATGTATCAATAGCCGGCATGTGATAAAGGGGTAACAAAATAATAATTAACAAGTGACCATAAGGATCCTAATACTTTCTGTTTATCATCTCGTGCTGTGGTTGTTGTTTTATTATTTAAAGTCTTCTTCATCGAAATGATAAGACATCTCGGGCTGATTGGTCCTGATATGGCTCAAAACTTGAGTCGGCTGGATCGAAAGCAAATATCAAGTAAAGTATCTGGGGCTGATAGAACATATAGACCCTAACGGGTGTAAAGTGAGCAAATATTAAAACCCTTCCTGGCCGGATAATATGGTACCTAGGGTCACCAAAGTTCAGAGCTTCTCGGCATCGACTCCGATGAACATGCTTCCGAATAGTGGTGTCACCAGTTTTATCAGTTTTGGAGAAAAGTGGGTGCAAACGAAAACATTTAAACCATGCCTGACGGGATAATGTTGGCACTAGGATCATCAAACTACAGAGCAAATCAATATCAATCACCACAAACTGGGGCCTTAATTTCGGAGAAAATAACTGTGTCCTTACTGGAGACAATTGAGTTTGTTTGTTTGTTTGCTTAACGCCCAGCCGACCACGAAGGGCCATATCAGGGCGGTGCTGCTTTGACATAGAACGTGCGCCACACACAAGACAGAAGTCGCAGCACAGGCTTCATGTCTCACCCAGTCACATTATTTTGACACCGGACCAACCAATCCTAGCACTAACCCCATAATGCCAGACGCCAGGCGGAGCAGCCACTAGATTGCCAATTTTAAAGTCTTAGGTATGACCCGGCCGGGGTTTGAACCCACGACCTCCCGATCACGGGGCGGACGCCTTACCACTAGGCCAACCGTGCCGGTTAGACAATTGAGTACATGTATACGAAATAGCATTTCCTGACGGGATAATTTTGAGTGACACCAGGGTCATCGATCCGCAGGACATAATTATGAGCGTTTATTCCCATGGACCTCGAGCTCATAGCCAAAATGAGTTTCAATAGCTTTACCTATTTGGGAGAAATGAGTACATATATATGTTAGTCATATTGAGAACAGACACAAGTCAAACGGGATAATTGCACTATGATCAACAAACTACTTTGTTTGAATGCAAATGTGTTGTTTGTCCCCCAGAGGGTGGACGTTTGCGTTTGTTCCGGTCAGTCTATATGTCACACAAGTCACTAAAATATCACTCACGCGAACTGTCAAGACGCAAAATAGATAAGTTGGTAAATTGCTCTCCTAACGTGACAAAACGAAAGTGTCTGAGGCTGGAGATCGAATCCCATTGGCGTCGTTAATTTAAAAAAAAAAGCTCACTGGGTGACGCAGGGGTTTGTCGGACCTGTTCTTCTTAGGGGTTGGGGAGGGGGGAGGTGTTGCGTTGTTGTTGTTGTTTTTTGGGGGAGAAGAACATTGCAGTTATGATAAAAAAAATTCTGTCAATATTTGTCCCGCGCTAATCTGTGTGAAATCGCTTACCGTTGCCAATCATAATTCATATATTAATACAGGTACTGGTAGCCTCAGTCACACGAAATTGCTAATTTCTGTGGTACTGGGCAACTTTCACGTTATTCCTTTTGCATGGGCATAGTGGAGGCCACCTCAATCAGGACTGGCTGGGACTAATGTGTTTATTTTTTTTAATTAAGTGGGTTTATTTGAACATTAAATATTTTTACCTACCGCCGGATGCCCTTAGGCACCCCTGAAGCTCGACATGCAGCCGTCCGGGATAAAACTGCCCGAGAATCCAATAAACACTTTAGACAACACAGTATCATGTCAAATCAAGTTCACTCTCAAACCTATCAAGTTATTATTGTTGTTACTTATTGGAATGGCAAACGGAACATCCATTGCCTATGGTTTTTGTAATGTCATAGCTGTATTTCTCCCTGAAACTTTTGCAAATTATTAGTAGGCCAGTTGGTTAGGACACTCTTGCTTCATCACGTTCTAATCACGCACGTTCGAATCCACGCGGTGTCACTTTTTTTTCTCCCTTTCCCCTACGCTACATTACTTTTCAGGGAATGTGTGCTGTTCATTGTTATTTTATTTTACTGATACGTTTTTTATAATTTAATTCGTCATCCAGCGGGGACGTTTGCGATTGTTCCATTCCGTAAGTATGTATGTATGTCACAATATAGGAACTGCGATAAATCCTGAACGGCTAAGTATTTTTCAACCAAACTTTGTAGGTAGATGTAGACACACGATAGCCTATTGCGTGCAACATTTATATTGGATAGGTCAAAGGTCAAGGTCATTACGGGGCCCGATGGTCAAAATACATAATCAGCCATGTCTCCCAAAGTTCTGGGAATATTTCAATGAAACTTTTTTTCATTACATACTCTGAGGACGGGTCTACAAAATAGCAGTTAAAAATTACATAATCACAGCAAAAATGTTTTTCTCAGAAAATCGAGTTGAATTTTTTCTTCTTTTTTTCCCCCTTAAGTTGAAGGGACTAATGTGCTGCGTCTTCATGTTTAATTTCATTTAAAAAAAATGGTTGGCTGGTTCCAAAGTTATAAGGGGTTTAACCATCATATTTGTGGTAATCATATGACTGATAGTTATAAGGCTTCGCTGATCAGGGGAGCTAATCTACTCCACTGAATCACCATCGCTTTGAAGCTATGAATACAATAATAAATCAGTCATGATTCAGACAAGATAAGTCGACCATTGCAACAATAATAGCAATTGATAATGGTATGGATTCGCATAGACACTTTAATATCCACACCATCAGTGATTAATGAAAATCATAAAACATTTGTTACATCCCGTGAGGAGCACGAGTATTGCTAGTGATAATAATAATAAACATTTAGAATCCGAATACTTCCTAATGCAAGGAGCCCTAGTCGTTTACATAAACCGAAGATGGGGAGGTAGAACTTTTCTCTCCCTTCTTCAATGCTAGCGTTCTTGGCCAGGGCACGGTAACTTGATACCAACACGAAAAGGAACGCTGAAACCATGGTCCTGTGGCGCCGCTAACCCGTAACCGGTGGTCAGCATCTGAGTTACAGTGCTAGCTCGGCGAAGCCACGGCGAAAGGGCTACGGCTGTAACCCGATAACGGCACCGGCTGATAACAAGTTCACGCTGATATCAATGGCCTTGCTGCATCGCCAACTACCCTTCTGAGGCTCGGGCACCCCGCTGCACCAGCCTCTCCTTTCACCTCTACTTCTGGTGGCCCAATTGTTCAGTCATACTGCCGGAGACTAAGGATTAAATCCTAAAGAATTTATTTTATAATGGCTGCGCTCAGCATGGAACACTTAACATGCATACACAATTCGACTCCATTTGAAGATCGCACGGCCGAGATATGATCGATTAAAAGTTCGATACAGAGAGATCATGGCATCACTCGCCTGCCATTCTGCAGCAGGAAGAGGGGGGGATGAGGGGGTTCCTGGATAGAGGGTAAGGGAGGCTGGCTATCAGTAATCTGATCGCCGTGACCGCGCGCTCGCCGGATGCTCTCACCATAACTCTGGTCTGACAGCACAGCCTGTCTTTGATACCATCTTGCTGGAATCTTCACAGTTTGATTATTTGAAGCAGTTTTTCACTTCAGTCTTTGTGATACACCAGAGCTGCATGGACGTTTATTTGTGGTCATCTACAACTTTAAAACAATGAAGGTTAGTTTTGGTTTGACTATTCCATAAAATACTTTAACTGAAGGTTTTACTGTCTGTACTGCCGCCTGAAAAACTCTCTTTTAGCAAGGATTTGTATGGCTGAACATTCCAGTCAAAATTCCTATTTTCATGTGTTTTAGTTGTTTTCCTCTAGAATCAACTGATTACATAAGTAACATGCAGGACGCACTATATATTATTGTGGTATTTAATGGTGGTGCTGTTATCAATGTTGAACATTACAAATTTGTGTTCATGAAAACTATTTTACTTGCAGCACTTCAAAGGCTACCACAATGGATGATCCATTAAAAACCTGTCCAATATGCAACGAACCATGTGACGTCGAGTTTAATACCCTGGGAAAGAAAGGATGTGCAAGTATGTTCTCTCTCTTGATTTGTTTCAATTCTTATGATAAATTTGAGTTTCTTAGTGTTCTGTATACTATAACGTTTGTTTGTTTGTTTGTTTGTTTTATGTCCTTTTTATTTTGTTTGTTTTTGTTCTTTTGTTGGTTTTTCCCTTTGGTGATCTTTTACATGTTGTGCTGTATTTGTAGTTTGTTGTATTACTGGGTGTCATCCAGTGAGACTTATCAAAGCAAGTGTGTGGGGTCATAGCCGGTTAACAAATTGCGTGCTTCTGTTGAAATGTCTATAAAAAAGAGTTTGTAGTGAGCAATGTTATTTGTTTGTTGATACAGGAATCAAGGATTCGAGCCAGAGAAGACAGAACAGAACCGTTCAGCCTACAGTTGGTCAAAGGGTGCATATCGAGTGTCGAAGGGATTACACCAACGACAATAATATCGAGAAAGACTTAAGACAGCAAAACAGAGATACCGATAAGACTGAGCTTGGAGAGCGAAGCACACGATCTAAGCAACACAGATTTGACTTTGCAAGTTGCTGCTTTTTCTGTGGGACTCGGGTAAATCTTTCCAAAACACGTGGACCTGATGAGGCATACAGAGTCAGAACATTATCTTTACAAACTGAAATTTTGAAAAAATGTGACGAAAGAAATGATGAGTGGGCAGATATCGTCAAGGGAAAGCTTGAATTTGCAAGAGACCTGCATGCAGCAGATGCTGTGTACCATATAACTTGTAACTGTAACTTCAGAGCGCTTGGTCTGTCAATTCCCAAACGTTATAATGACAAGCCAGGTGCATACGCACTGACAAACGCTCCAAGCCGAAGTGTGGGTAGACCACCGGACACTGAAAAACTTGAAGCTTTTGAGAAAACAGCAGAATATCTCATTAACCACGATGACGAACAGATCACCATCGGAGAGCTTGTGCAGAAAATGCAAGAGTTCAGTGGAGGGGTTGGTTACACCACCAAATGGATGAAGGAAAAGCTCTTGGAGAGATTTGATGAAAAAATCATCATAGCGAACATTCTGGGCAAGTCTAATGTTGTAACATTCCGCACAACAGCTAAATCCATTCTTCATGATTTCTACAGTTCTCCGAAGACTAATGACGACGAAAGTGAAAAACTGAAGCTGGTGAAAGCTGCTGCAGCACTGATAAAGAATGAAATAAAAGCTGCTTCTGCAACGACAAACAAGGAATATCCAACATCAGAGGATATTTCTTCAGGGGCGTACAACCTGGACTTTGTTCCCCAGTCCCTTCAGCTTTTCCTGCGTTTGATTTTCAGCGAAAAAGATGCTGACAATAAAATTGCATCTGTGGGACAAGCAATTGTCCAGGCAGCTCGACCTAGGGTTGTCATCGCCCCACTTCAAATTGGACTTGGAGTCCAAATGCACCACCATTTTGGCTCCCGATATCTGATCGATGTGTTGAATGCGATGGGCTTCTCGTCTTCCTACACAGAGGTGCAGAGATTTGAGGCAAATGCAGCTGTGTCCCAAAGTACAGATATTCCAGGATGTGCCAAGAATGTGATTCTACAATACGTGGCTGACAATGTGGATCACAATTCCTGTACCTTGGATGGATACAATTCTTTCCATGGTATGGGAATGATTGCTACCACAACTCCTGGAACACGACGAACAACGCCTATTCCTAGGTTGGATGTCACCTCCAAAGATTCAAAAGAAAAGGGAACAATTGACATCGTGTATTTCCAGTCAAAGGCAGTTCACTTTGGGAACACTACATACAGGGAACTAGAAAACCTGCGAGCTGTTGACCCATCTATACACCTTGATGTCTTGTGGAAGGTGGTGTGGCCGCTGAAGCCTGCAAGACCTTCATGGTCTGGAACGATGCAGGCTGTCCACAACGACCGTCACCCTGGTAAGTCGAGCGTTTTCTTCTTGCCAATGATCGACATGAACCCTGGTGATCTGACTTGCATTCACTCTACACTGCTGTTCACGGCGAAGGAAGCAAAGAGACATGGCTCGACTCCAGTGCTCACTTTCGACCAGCCCCTATTTTGGAAAGCCCATGAGATCGTCGCCAACAAACCTGATGATGCTGACTTGGCCTCCATTGTTCTAAGGCTTGGAGGTTTTCACATGGAAATGAGCTTTTTGGGCTGCATTGGACGTTTGATGGAGGGCAGCGGTCTGCAGGAGGTGCTAGAACTGACATATGCACCAACAGCTGTCAACTACATGCTTCAAGGCAAGGCAGTGTCCCGAGCAGTTAGAGGCCACTTTCTGGTTGACTCGGCTCTGAACGCACTCCTGACCTCACAAACGTTCAAAATCTCTCTGCCACTCCCAGACCTGGATGTGACACTAAGTGACGTCTCCATTGAGGAAATTGATAGCACAGATGTACCAGAAGATGTGCAAATTGCTGGGACAGTGGATGATATCGCGCCATCAGCAAATGAAGATGCTCCTGTCTCATGTGAGGAGCCTGATGGGGACCTTGCCCGTGCAGCCAACATGTGGGACTTGTTGATGAGTGGAGCTATCCCGCTAGGAGAAGTTTGCGTTGATGAGACAATCGCATCGATTCAGCTAAAACTAGAACGCCAAAAGCAAACCCTCAAGTGCCACCCCACAGCTGCACTGTGGATTCAGTACATGGACATGGTTGACATTCTGCGCAAGTTCCTCAAAGCTGAACGCACAGGAAACTGGGACCTGCATCTGTCCACTGTCCATGAAATGATGCCTTTCATGGCAGCAGCAGGGCACAACCTCTACACCAAATCCCTCCACCTGTATCTCCAGGACATGCTGCAGCTGAAAGAAACTCACAAGGATGTCTACCAGAGCTTCCAAGCCGGTCACCATGTACGCAGGACGGATCGATGTTGGGCAGGCCTTTCTACAGACAGATGATTAAGAGAACAACTAGCATTGCTCTTTGGAGAATGTACAAATATGTATTGGAGACTTTCTTTATTTCTATGACAGTGACCGGTGTGAGATGTTTTTCAAATGTACAAATGTGTATTGGAGCCTTTCTTTATTTCTATGACAGTGACTGATGTTGTGAGATGTTTTTCAAGGGACATAATTATTATCATTCCTGTTGTTTCCTGATTTTTTTCTGATTACGGAATGTGTTCACAGATATTTGTATTCAGTGAATGCATTCATTGAGTGTTTTATGACTGCTTTGATGCTCAATTCTGCAGTCTGCAGTCGACCAATGCATGACTAACGCTGTGAATACATTATTGGTCAATAATGTTTATGAATGTTGTGCAATGTTTGTGTAATGATGTTGGAGTTATGTGCTTTGAATTTAAAATGTTGTCGATTATTTGATTATGTGATGCTTTATCTAATCAATTGCCTTGTTTACGTTTGTTGTTTCATTGCTTGTGTTTGAATGGTTTGCTTTTGTATACCCTGCTCCCTTGTCACGCGGTAGACTATCCAGCGACTTCCTGACATCATTCATCTTACTTTTCTTAGTTTACACTGCAAACTTTGTGGCCTTTTTACATGTTGCTTGAGTGCGCTTACATTCTCCTGTACAGGAATACTTATGTTTTTGTAGAACAAAACCTTCACAAAGATGATGTTTGGTTTAAAATGAGTACAGTATTCTACTTTTAGTTGAAAACAATAAATATGACCTTGTGTACCAATTACTTTGGAATTTCCCCTGTGTGTGTGTGTGTGTGTGTGTGTGTGTGTGTCCTGTGTGTGTGTGTGTGTGTGTGTGTGTGTGTGTGTGTGTGTGTGTGTGTGTGTGTGTGTGTTTAGTGCGTGTATAAAAAAAATATTCGTTATGCTGCTGAAAATGATTACACAGCCTTCACTTCACGCATAAACAACAAATTTGACCTTATGACCCAATGACCTTGACCTTTTGATTTTTAATATCTTAGACATTTTTTTATATTGTAATCATAAACTGTGACTTGCATGTTATATTTGATGTTCGTGGTGTCAAAACAGTTCAGACAATGTAAAAAACGTAGAATCGCTTTGTGACAAAATACACACTGACAAACACACTTGATAACTTTTTTAAAAATAATTATATTTTTCTCGATTTTTGACCAGACATACTACAAACATAGCAGAACATGAATCTGAAAACAGAAATTCTTTAGCAATAAATCCTTGGTTATGGTGCCATTTTCCGTAGACTGACTAGGCAATTTCACCTCTACTTCTGGTGGCCCAATCGGAGGTTCCTCTGCTAGCCACCGATGGTCTGGTTGCTTCAACTTTACGTGATATTTGACATCCTTGACCTCTGATAACATCTAGCCTTGTGTAGAGCACTTGATCACAAAATCAGGACTATTATAATTAAGACAAGTACTATACACTTATAACTTTTTTCATATTTTTTTCTTGCTGTTTATTTTTAGTATTATCATAAAACCATTAATATTACAATTAAGTTCTCATGACCCACAATCTTGACAATAACTGAAATAATGACATCAGTGACTATGCCTTGAAGCTCTTGGACAACATTCAAGTGTGTGATATTTATACTGATATTACTGACTTGAAAAATAACTGTGAAGTAAAATGCTTATACTGTCTTAATATACTGTTTAAAACGTTCGCCAGAGACGCTTCTGTTTAATTTTGGTAGCACTTATTTGAGCCTCGTGCTTTTGTGTTTCTTCATCTTGCCCTTTCTATTGTAATTCGGACTGTTGGATAAATATGTATTTAAACCAAAAGAAGGCGTACTTCTCTTTTTAACTGTCAATAGTTCGATGAAACAACGCATCAGTTCAGGCGCAGTCAAGTCCAGACAAGCCCCTGTCAGTCACTCCAGTACACGCGTTCGGAATGCACGACAAGCTTGATACGGTTAGTTAAACACTTCCCCTCCGCCTTTGGTAACTTGACACTGATAGCGCGGCGGGGAGGTAGCTCAGTTGGTAGCGCGCTGGCTTTGTAGCCAGTCGGTCGCTATCAGCGTGGGTTCGATCCCCACGTTCGGCGAGAGATTTATTTCTCGGAGTCAACTTTGTGCAGACTCTCTTCGGTGTCTGAACACCCCCGTGTGAACACATGCGCACGAAAAAGATCCCACGTTCACAGCGAAAGTCTCAGGGCTTGGAAAACACGAAGACACGCATGCATCATCTCTCGTCTCCGATTATAATGATCGTATTTCGATACTTTGACGAGACAAACCCAATGCTGGTGTGTCGAAGAAGACAGCCACAGCGGGCTTGTTCGAATCAAAGTATCACACCATAACTTCAACGTATTACCAATACCTGTCCCAATATAGACCAGTTGGTCTAAGAGGACGTTAAACCCTAAAAGTCAGTTACACTGATAGCCGAAGGCGCAGCTCCTTTGCCCAGTCCATAAAACAAGAGGCACATACAATACACGCACAGGGGTAGAGGAGACGAAATAGGTGAATAAGAATAATCAGATATGTAATAGTTTTACTGCATTATAACAAACATTTAGGTGTTAATGTTGCTATTTTAAATTAAAGCCATGCTTTTTTTTTTGTTTAAACTGTGGCGTCATTTTCTGGTTTTGTTTTTGTATCCGGGGTTGTAAGAATTTACATGACAAATACAGGCATGTGATCATGCAGCCGAGTTGCAATGAGAAAGGCAACACAGATTCAGGCAGTTCGAGTTCATCATTAAAATTGTCTACTGTTGGTCTTTGGCATGGTGCGTGTCAAGACCTCACAGTCATGCTGGGAAGAAACCCTAGGTAGTGGAAGGTTACCGCTGTTCTCCCCTCACACTCTCTGTATCTCTCACGGTCCCTCTTTCTCCTCCCCCCCCCCTCTCTCTTGTATCTTATAATAAATTTAGAGTACAAATATATATCTCTCTTTCCCCCTATCTCGATTTCTCTCCCTTTCCCTCCTCTCTCTGTTTCCCTCTTTCCTCTATCAATAAATTTAGAATACACATTTTTTTTTCTCTCTCTCTCTCTCTCTCTCTCTCCCTCTCTCTCCCTCTCTCTCCCCCTCTCTCTCTCTCTCTCTCTCTCTCTCTCTCTCTCTCTCTCTCTCTCTCTCTCTCTCTCCCTCTCTCTCCTTTTTAGAATGCAGTGAACGTTTCGACATTTATAATTGTTACAAAACATGTTTGGAAAAAGAGAAATACATTGAATTAATCGAAGATATTAAGTACAGAGTTGCTCTTACTCGTTTCCGCGCAGGAGTATCCGAAATCAACGCTCACAAGTTTCGGAACACACCAAACCAAACGACAAGAAACTGTCCTCTCTGTACAGCTGATAAAGAAGATGAACACCATGTTGTATTTTTATGTCCTTTTTATCAAGACCTTCGAGCAAAGTATTTAACAATCTCGATCTCTAAGACGCTGCAACAACAACTTGTGTATTTCTGTGGCAGTAATGAGGATAATTTGATGAACAGCTTCAGCAGATTTGTGTTCTTCATGTTACAGAAGAGACGAACCCTTAGAAATCAGGTTCAGTGACATGTCATCAGGGTCTTAATGTATTTGTTGAATTTTATGCGTGACTATAATTTATAACTGTGCAGATACTAATGCTGTTATTTTAACCACTATTGTAAGGGGCTGTGGCCTTAGACAATTAAAGATTTGTTCTTGTTCTTGTTCTTGTTCTTGTTCTCTCTCTCTCTCTCTCTATCTCTCTCTCTCTATCTCTCTCTCTCTCTCCCATAATTTATTGATAGTGATACTAATAGTATTCCTTCTCCCGTCACGCTCTCTGTATCTCTCATGGTCCCTCTTTCTCTCCCCCCCCTCCTACCTCTCTCTCTTATCTTATAATACATTTCTCTCCTCTATCAATAAATTTAGAATACGATATTATCTCTCTGTGCCTCTCTCTCTTACTGTCGTTGCGCGCGCACGCTTATTATGAGATAAGGGAGGTAGAGGTAGGGGGGGGGGGGGGGGGAGGGGAAGAGGGAACGTGAGCTAGAGACGGAAAAAGTGAGGAGAGAATACTATAAATATATATTATGTAATAGAGCCTGAGAGAGAGAGAGAGCGAGAGAGATATAAAAGAAAGAGAGAGAGAGATGAGAGAGAGAGAGCGAAAGAGAGAGAGAGAGAGAGAGAGAGAGAGAGAGAGAGAGAGAGAGAGAGACTTAGACTTAGACTTAGACTTAGAACATTTTATTCACATAAAGGGTAGACATTTTAGGCCATAGGCTTAATCTTACAATGTGCCCTTTACATTCACACAAACACATATTCACGCGTGCGCCCGACTAGAATCATAGAAACATCAAACATACAGTAATAATAAATGAGAAAAGTAGTAGAAAATACATGAATGGAACATCAATAAAGCAATTACAGAATGGAACATTAATTACGCAATCACACTTGCGCACTCACACGCAGACGCACAAGGAGGAACACATATAATACTAATAATAATATACACACAACTAAGTGCCATTCAACAAGCACACAATGAGCCTACCAAGACAGGTAGATTTAGCATTATGTAGGCATGCAGCAGTCAATATTTCAGAGTAATAAAATAATTATAATTAACAAAGCTAGCTACAATACCGGCAGCGTAACTTATGAAGACCTCAGTATGTGTTTCCTGAGGGAGGTTTTGAATGCGTTCAATGAACGGCACGTTTGTACATTCGAAGTAAGAGAGTTCCACAGTGAAGGTCCCACGAAAGCAAAGCTAGTTTTGTATAGATCTATGCGAGTCCTTGGTAATATATATATAGATTTGTTTGACACATAGCGCTCGGAAGCTTTAGTCAAGAATGCATTTAGGTATGGTGGGGCCAGCTCATTGAGCGCCTTGTACATTAGAATTAAGATGTTGTAATCAAACTGCTGTTGAAGTGGAAGAATATTGGCTACCTTCAACTTTTCTGACGTGGACAGATAAGGATTGGTTACAATAAGCTTAGCACCTCTTCTGTGCAAGGAGTTTAGTTTTTTCATTATATTTTCACTGGCACCGCACCATACAGTGGAGGCATAATTAATATATGATAGACAGTGTGCCACGTAAAACATTTTCAGTCCCTCCTTGTCTACAAAGGGTTTTAGTTTAGATAGGAGATGGAGATTGCTTGACAGCTTTTTACAGATATTCTTAACGTGTATGTTCCACCTAAGCTCCTGGTCAACTTCAATTCCTAGTACTCTGTGTGATGAAACCTGTTCTATAGGATCTGAGTGCAGTTTTAAGTTGAGGAGAAGGGGCGCTCTCTGATGTTTCTGTCTAGATGTGACTACCATACTGCTGGATAGAGAGAGAGAGAGAGAGAGAGAGAGAGAGAGAGAGAGAGAGAGAGAGAGAGAGAGAGAGAGAGAGAGAGAGAGAGAGAGAGAATTGAATTGAACTTTATTTAACAAGGATTAAGATTTAAGGCTACGCCTTTTCTTACAATCTGTCCTTGGGACGCATAGACACACAATAATATAATTAAAAAAAAATAAAATAAAATAAAATAAAAAAAGTTAAAAAGTCAAGGAGGTCGGAAAACTGCAGCACGTGATAATAAAGATGACGATGATGATGATGATGACGATGATGATGATGATGATGACGATGATGATAATGATGAAGATGAGGCATGAAGAGCATACATATGTGGTTATTCATAAAATCAAATGCATACTATGCAGGTAATAATAAATACAAGCTGGTAGCAATCGAACATGTAGCAATTATGAGAGAGAGAGAGAGAGAGAGAGAGAGAGAGAGAGAGAGAGAGAGAGAGAGAGAGAGAGAGAGAGAGAGAGAGAGAGAGAGAGAGAGAGAGAGTATGTAAAGCGCTTAGAGAACGTCAAGCGCTATATAAATCTCCCATATAAATAAATAAAGGAGTGAGAGAATACTATAAATATATTATGGAAAAGACAGAGAGAGAGAGAGAGAGAGAGAGAGAGAGAGAGAGAGAGAGAGAGAGAGAGGGGGGAGAGAGAAAGAGAGAGAGAGAGAGAGAGACAGAGACTGACACTGACACAGTTTAATTGAATATGGGCCTACAGCCCCTTTCAATGGGGGGGGGGGGGGGGGGTACACATAAATCACAGGAAAAAAAATAGAAAACATGATATTTAAACGTATGCAAAATACACAGTGGTTTGTTCCAAGCATTGCTGCTTTCCTCTATCAATAATCTTGCACATCAATGCTGCCTAATATACACATACAACCGAGAGAGAGAGAGAGAGAGAGAGAGAGAGAGAGAGAGAGAGAGAGAGAGAGAGAGAGAGAGAGAGAGAGAGAGAGAGAGAGAGAGAGAGAGATGCCTAATAAAGTTTGTTTTCAGGCCTATTCACTTCACTATTGGTCATTCTTTGTAAAAGATTGTTTCTACTCAGTTATTTACTGTCAATGATGCTTGAGACACAAGAGAACGATTGCTGTTATTTTTAAATCTGCAGTGATAACTTTTAGGTTGTGTGTAAAAAGTTGGTTCTGTACGTATATTTCATACGTTAAGTACCTTTGAAATTCAAACCGCTACTACTTGACAAAATGATGAGCCTTATTTACAAAAATAAAGGATCGTAGTTCAAACTGTCTGTCTATGAATGTCTGAATTGAATGTGCTGTCCCGATATACAGGTCGAAATAATATGGCCACCAACATCTCTATTTCTGTGTAATAAAACCTTGGAACCGCAGGCGACGTTAAGTACCGCTATGTCCGTACGGAAAGCACTAAGTACCGCTATGTCCGTACAGAAAGCACTAAGTACCGTTGGTCAAAACACCCGACTACTCCCAATTAGGGCTATGTTTCTACTCAGTTATTTGCTGTCAATGATGATTGAGATACAAGAGAACGATTGCTGTTATTTTTAAATCTGCAGTGAGAACTTTTAGGTTGTGTGTAAAAAGTTGGTTCTGTACGTATATTTCATACGTTAAGTACCTTTGAAATTCAAACCGCTACTACTTGACAAAATGATGAGCCTTATTTACGAAAATAAAGGATCGTAGTTCAAACTAACATGCCTACATATAAACATCATAAACAACACACAAAAGTATTATGTACATGGGTTTTAACATCGCAGGTACTTAGCGCGGTACCTAGTGCAGCCAAGGTCTATGCACGGTACCTAAGGCCCTCTCATACGGACATGCCGGTACTTAGCGTCAGCCTCGCACACACACACACACACACACACACACACACTCACACATGCACACAACGACGCCCATTTTCATAGAAACACAGTAACCCCCTCGTATAAGCGGGAATGAAAGAGTGGTGGCCAATGACCCAGATCAACAAACAAAAGTCAAAGCTGGCAACTCAGGTTTGTATTCAGGGAAATTTGCACGAAATGCATGCAGAAGATACGACTTTTCCCTCTATTTTCTCTCTTTTGGAGCGTCAGCTCGGTTTGACATGAAAAACTGAAGAAAAGCCCTGCCTTTTTGCACTGAGAAACTGTGGAAGTAGCGTGTTTACTACTGGGTCTGGCTGTAGTACATTTACCCTCATTTACTTCCTCGTTAGTTTCCAAAGTAAACTCTTTTTTCGTCCCATGCATGCGAAAGTGAGGATGTACTTCCGATGTCACTCAAAACTTTAGAAGTAGTCGCAAAATACCCTGAGTTACTTCCTCGCTTTGCTTCGAGGTAAACCCTTTTTCCGGCCCATGCATACGAAAGTGAGGCAAGTACTTCCGATGTCACTCAAAACTTCGGGAGTTGTCGCGAACTTCTCCCATAAGCATACGGGCCCAGAGTAGGATAACTGTTTCGGTAAACACGGATAGAGCGGGAAGAGACACAACACATCTTGTCATTATTTTCACATGTGTGTTTTTGACTCACATGCGAAGCAAAAGTGAGTCTATGTACTCACCCGAGTCGTCCGTCCGTCCGTCCGTCCGTCCGTCCGTCCGGACGTCCGGAAAACTTTAACGTTGGATATTTCTTGGACACTATTCAGTCTATCAGTACCAAATTTGGCAAGATGGTGTATGATGACAAGGCCCCAAAAAACATACATAGCATCTTGACCTTGCTTCAAGGTCAAGGTCGCAGGAGCCATAAATGTTGCCTAAAAAACAGCTATTTTTCACATTTTTCCCATTTTCTCTGAAGTTTTTGAGATTGAATACCTCACCTACATATGATATATAGGGCAAAGTAAGCCCCATCTTTTGATACCAGTTTGGTTTACCTTGCTTCAAGGTCAAGGTCACAGGAGCTCTTCAAAGTTGGATTGTATACATATTTTGAAGTGACCTTGACCCTGAACTATGGAAGATAACTGTTTCAAACTTAAAAATTATGTGGGGCACATGTTATGCTTTCATCATGAGACACATTTGGTCACATATGATCAAGGTCAAGGTCACTTTGACCCTTATGAAATGTGACCAAAATAAGGTAGTGAACCACTAAAAGTGACCATATCTCATGGTAGAAAGAGCCAATAAGCACCATTGTACTTCCTATGTCTTGAATTAACAGCTTTGTGTTGCATGACCTTGGATGACCTTGACCTTGGGTCAAGGTCACATGTATTTTGGTAGAAAAAATGTGTAAAGCAGTTCTTAGTGTATGATGTCATTGCTAGGTTTAGTTACCCTAAAGGTCTAGGTCAAGCATGTGAGTCGTATGGGCTTTGCCCTTCTTGTTGTGTTTTTGTGGTTGTCCTATGGGTCCGCAGAAGACTTTTGCGTTCTGCAGATTATCTGTGCACTAGGAGGTGGCTCTGCAACCCTAGTCTGGAGGCAGAGAGTCTGCAACAGTCAGTGGGGGCACTGGAAGTCAGTCATGGTCACTGTCAGTAATCCGAAGTGGTAGCCATTGATAGAGGGCTGGGTGACACACGTGAAACGTCAAGCTATATAAATAGCCTACGCTCAAGCCGGCAAACAACTCTGTCAGTGCCTGACACAATTATTTCATTAATCATTATACGCCCGCCCCCTCCCACCCCTCGTACACAGTTGTGTCTGCCATGTTCAGAAGTTGGTTGTGAAATCATCTCAGTGACATAATACGGTATGACAACAACCACCTCATGAAACCCTTGAACTTTTTTCCTCAATAAATATTTTCATAATCGTCGTTGATGTCGTCGTCGTCGTCGTCGTCGTCGTCGTCGTCGTTGTTGTTATTTATGTTGACGTTAGCGCTGAGGTTATAAGCATAGACGTAAGAAAGGATGTTTTTAGAGTGCATTTCTGCCTAAAGACGCTTCAACGTCAACTTCCGGTGTAAACAAGCATGGCTTCCGAGATCGAAGATAGGTACTGTCAGCTGGTGAAAAACGCACTAAAAGAGACTTGTGTGGACTCCGCTAACATCAAAGTATGCCGTAAAAGCAAGGACTTGCCACAGGGAGACTTTGTGATCCCAAGAGGTGTACTAGACATTGATCTGGACTCAGAGGTGAGGTGGAATTTATCGTTCAAGTCATATGTCGAGTACTGTGTGCGGGTGTAGCGATCTCGGATTACTCCTTCAATCAGTGTTCTTACCGGCCTTGTTGATTCCGCAGTCGGTGCATTTGACAAAGTAGTCGTATTTTGGGGTAAAGCTCTCTAATTTCACAACGAATTTCTTTCACTTGCTAGAAACTGACATGCTTTTCTCCCTCAAATAAGTGTATCGCTTTGGGAAAACCTGGCCCAGTATGCCCACAGTAGCATCCCTTCCCTTCCCTTCCCTTCCCTCTTATTCTTATTTTTACTTTATTCTTATTTTATTATTTTCTATCTTTTTATTTTATTATTTCTAACTGACCTCTCTTCGCCCCACCATGCAACAATAATGGTCATTTCATGACCGTAGTTGCAAAACGGAAGAAGAGAAGAAGGAAGATAGTCAGGTCGTAAAGACGAGGGAGTCTTTTAACTTTGATGTAAATTAAAAGAGGTTCTGAACAGAAAATGTGAAAAATCAAGGTCTTAACAAGGGGAAAGTCTTCAAAAGGGGTTCAACTATACATCTTTTGTAACAAAATTTATTTTTAAATTATCTGTTTCAGACTGTGAAGGCAGTCCACCTTGAGGATACCATAGTACGCAAAACAGCCTCTGATGTGTTGCCTATGTCAAGACTCTCCCACGACAAGTACAACTCTGTCATCTTCTTCATCGACAGGAAAAAAGCGTTTGGCAACATCATCCAGCAGGTGTTAACGGCTGGGGAAAACTATGGATTGCATCCAGTTGGTACACGTGAAAGGGTGATTGTGAACCCTGTAGATTTGCATGTATGTTCCACCCAGGATCAGTCACAAGCACCAACCTCTTTGATTCAGCTCAGGGCTGTCATTCTGCTGAAACATGTACTCCAGTTGTTCATTTTTAATGGGTAAGGTTAAGCTTCTTTACTTGTAATTGTTTGACAAACACACACAAGCAATGAAGCATGCACACACACACTTACACACACACACACACACACACATACTCTCTCTCTCTCTCTCTCTCTCTCTCTCTCTCTCTCTCATACAAATAGATCATAGTCTCTTTTGTTGTGATTATGGACACATAGACAGGGGTAGTGTATACCTTAGATTTGAACCGGTCCCCAAAAATCCCAACCGGCCCCCAACCAGCCAAGATTTCCTACAACACCCTCAACGACTAGTATCAACATATGTCGCGTGCTAAACACATACACTTTAGGTACATGTACACTAATAATGCATACATCACATGTGCATTTTCACTTCTAATAACTACCACAAACACACACAAGACTTACTGACAAAATTATATGTTTCAATATATAATGATAATTAACTTTGGTTTTTGAGTCACTTGAGAAAAAGTGACTCTATGTAATCGGTCAGTGTTAGTCTGTCCGGCCGGCCGGCCGGCCGGCCGTAGACACCACCTTAACGTTGGACTTTTCTCGGAAACTATCAAAGCGATCGGGCTCATATTTTGTTTAGTCGTGACCTCCAATGACCTCTACACTTTAACGATGGTTTCGTTGACCTTTGACCTTTTTCAAGGTCACAGGTCAGCGTCAAAGGAAAAATTAGACATTTTATATCTTTGACAAAGTTCATCGGATGTGATTGAAACTTTGTAGGATTATTCTTTACATCAAAGTATTTACATCTGTAGCCTTTTACGAACGTTATCAGAAAAACAAGGGAGATAACTAGCCTTTTCTGTTCGGCAACACACAACTTAACGTTGGGCTTTTCTCGAAAACTATAAAAGTGACCGGGCTCAAATTTTATGTGAACGTGACTCATTGTGTTGTGAATAGCAATTTCTTCCTGTCCATCTGATGCCTCATATAATATTCAGAACTGCGAAAGTGACTCGATCGAGCGTTTGCTCTTCTTGTATAAAATTAAAGCCGCCACAAAAAAACGAGAAATCAAAACAACATTCACACCCTGTCACACAATCAGACACTAAACCTCACTGAAAAATACCCCATATATAATAATTATATACCCCCCTACCACATAATTTACATACTCAGTTTAATATTATCTTTTTCTTATTAAATTAATTTAGTGTTATTTTGTTATTTTTCTTGTTTGCTCTGTCTTTGGTTGTTTTTAATTAATTAATTAATTAAGGAGATTTCTATAGCGCATAACTAAAAGCAATATGCGCTTTACAATATCACTAGGTACGTATAAGCACACACAGACATACTGTTTAGTGTGTGTGTGTGTGGGGAGGGAGCAGATTTTGAGATGTCCTAATCCTAGAATTGTTTATAAGTGATCTTTATGCTTTTTATTCAGAAGAGAGTTGCATCCCTTGTCATGTTGTCAAACTCGGACTTTTCTTCTTGATCATGTATACATTATTGGAATATTGGATTGGCTTTTTATTTCCCTAGTTAATGGGAAATAGTTACAACAATATAATTGTCATCACTAGATTGGTTAGCAATGTTGGTGTAAACAAAGTTTAGAAAAGGCTCTCAGTGAGTATGCTTAGGTCAGTGACCAGTACATTGCACAGAAACTGGGTCAGTGGTACATTGCTCAGATGCTTCACAGTTTGACCCCAGACCGAACCTAGTTACACCATATGAACGGCTCTGGAGGACTGACCAGGGAAGAACAATAAGAGAGGGGGTGAAGTGAAGCCAACAGCACGGAGAGGGGGAGGGAGGTGGGGGGGTGGGTAGCTATGCTGACCGCTGATGCAATCACTAGTGGTCAAGTGAGGCAGAGGGGGGTAGCTTTTTAAACAAAGTATCTGGGCTGCTTGGTTGTATTAGTGGCAGCCCTCTCAAGGTGGGGCAGAGGGGGGATTGACAGGGCAGTAGAGGAGTGACAGATTTTGAGATGCCCATTGGGCAGGTGAACCAGGTACTTGAGGTCGCCCGGATTCTACAGCCTCAGGTGGGTGTTAAGGTACAGCCATGCATAGATAGCATAGTGAAAATTTGCCTTAAAGTTCTTTCCAGCAGCCACTACCAGAAGATTATATTGGCTCTTCTTTGTTAGGTTATAAGTTTCTTTATTTTCTTCTTGGAAACTGCTGAATTTTTGTCAGAGTTTCAACACCTGGCATTGCCACAATACACACTACTAAGACACAAAGATATCAATTCTGCATCTTGACTTTGTTGCATGATATACACTTTAAAAATAAAACTGCTAGGACTACTGCTGTAGATTGATCAAAAACAAAGTGACTGGTATAGCTAGCAAATTAGAAGAAAACTAGAGCTGAAAAAATGTGCCAACAAGTTCTATGACTGGTGTAAACATCCGGGATGTTTGCTTCCAGACTAAGCTGTATGAGAATAACCCAAATAGGTCGCACCAATTCCAGCAAAATACTGGCACAGTAACACACTGAATAGGAATAAACCAATTCAGAATACAGGAGTACATCGTTCGCCCGACATAACAACATTTAAGATTGAGGCTTAAATGTCTTTATTTTTTTATTTATTAATTTTTTGTTACACAGGTACGATGCTGAAATCGCCCAATTCCCAGCGACAGAGAATGTTCAAGATCTCCTGGACGCCTTCAATGTGAAAACTTCCTTGTCTGTTGCAACAGACTTAGATAAGACATGTGAACAGTTGCTGGAAAAAGCTCAGGTGTCGTCATGGAGAGAAGAGTTAACCTCTAACACTGAGAGAAACCAAAGGAAAGCAAGAGAAGAATGTGGAGATGGAGAGAAAGAGAAAAACAGTGTAGTTTTAAACCTGAGGAAATACCTGGCAGACGAGGGCTTGCAAGTGGGGAAAAATGGTTATGATAAGAACCTGAATCTTGCAAATGGTAAGTATTCACTAAGCTGAGAACAAACGGGTCTGAAGCCAGTATGTATACACAATACAGCGCTGCACTGCATGCAGCAAAAAAGATGGCTGATTGTTTTGTGATATAACATACTTTCAGTGCTGATGTCCCACATTTTGCTTAACACTTTCTACCCCACCTATGTTGACCAAGTTTTGTTTTAGCCGAGGCCAGCTGAGCTGCAGCAGGTCACTCAGAATTGTAGTAACTGTGTATCAACACGCTGGAATGCAGGCGTCAGATCAACATTACAGGAAGCGACTGAAGCTAACAATCTGAGTGGATATATCCGTACCTGGTCAGATAGAGCCATATGAGTGGGTACGGATATATCCTTACCTGGGAGACAATGAGTTAATAATGATAGCAATCATAATAATGCGTTTAACCCTGCTCAAAGATCTGTACAATCATTGGGTAAAAAAACAATAACATAACATTATTTACAGTGCACTCCAACATATATATGTGCACCAAAAGAAACAAAAAAGCACAAAACCTCGCAAGTGGTTTGTATCATCAAACTATTAATGACATCAAGGTTTACTTGAGTCTTTTTTACATTTAGTCAAGTTTTGACTAAATGTTTTAACATAGAGGGGGAATCGAGACGAGGGTCGTGGTGTCTGTGTGTGTGTGTGTAGAGCGATTCTGAGTAAACTACTGGACCGATCTTTATGAAATTTTACATGGGAGATCCTGGGCATGATATCCCCACACGTTTTTTTCATTTTTTGGATAAACGTCTTTGATGACGTCATATCCGGCTTTAAATTGATTGAAATTTTGGCCAAACAATCTTCGACGAAGGCCGGACTTTCGTATTGCATTTCAGCTAGGAGGCTTAAAAATTAATTTATGACTTTGGTCATTAAAAATCTGAAAATTGTAATTAAAATTATTTTTTTATAAAACAATCCAAAATTATGTTCATCTTATTCTTCATCATTTTCTGATTCCAAAAACATATAAATATGTTATACATGTATTCGGATTAAAAACAAGCTCTGAAAATTAAAAATATAAAAATTATGATTAAAATTAAATTTCCGAAATTGATTTAAAAACAATTTCATCTTATTCCTTGTCGGTTCCTGATTCCAAAAACATATCGATATGATATGTTTGGATTAAAAACACGCTCAGAAAGTTAAAACAAAGAGAGGTACAGAAAAGCGTGCTATGCAGCACAGCGCAACCATTACCGCGCTAAACTGGCTCGTCAATTTCACTGCCTTTTGCAGGAGCGGCGGACTATGACCATTGTGAAAAAATGCAGTGCGTTCAGTTTTATTCTGTGAGTTCCACAGCTTGACTAAATGTAGTAATTTCGCCTTACGCGACTTGTTTATTTTAATTTTGTTAGTTTATCTTTTTTATTACTATTAGTCTTTCAGTTTACAACCTTTTCAAAAAGAGAAAATAAAAAAAAAATTAAAAGAAAGATAGAAACGCGACTGGACAACGATAACATATGTACCGTTTGTCGAATGGCATGGTATGCCATGTTATTGTTCATTGTTCGATTGTTTGTCATGAAGGCACAGTTTGGGGAAAGTTCAACAAAGCGTGTAATGATTTAGAACAGATGATGTATCGTTTTGAACACATACTTCATAAGGACAGCAGTATCAGTGTTCAAAGCATAATTTGTGCAGCCAAGTTTGCTGCGCGCAGTGGAATTCTAAATAACCTCCCTTAATTTCTTGGATAAAATCTTTTGATCCCCAGCTTACCTGGTTCTGACTTTTGTGAATGAATGGGATTTAAAAGATATATCCTACCAGAGTTTGTGTTATTAATGACAAATCTCCCAAGAACTTCTTGGTGAAATTCCAGTTACTGATTTAAGAAAATACTCTATGAGAAATGGAGAGTATGTATAGTGCTACAGTGGTAAAAAGGATTTCATCCTTGGCTTGCATTCTGTTAGGGATACTTATTCAATGTTTGTTCACCTCACATTGCAATGAGGTGCAATCAATGAATCACTAGTGTTGATGTTTTTCAGTGAAGCTGGAAAATGGCACAATGTCGGATGTTCTCAGAGAAGCTGCTGTAATAGAACTGATAATGTCAGGACCTGGACAAGCCGGCATCCCTACAGTAAGCTTTGTTACATGTTGTGTGTGTGCGTGCTTTCGTGTATGTGGGTGTGTGAATTTCTGGATGCAGTGGGCACTAGCTGTTGGTCATGGGGTGTACATCACAGGAGCTCATTTTGGCTATACGTGCGGGGTGGTGTGCGCATCACCATTTTAAAAGACCTCTTCATATATCGTCATATTTTTACAGTCCCATAAAATTCATATTATGTACAGCCTGATGTGAAAAGATTTGGGTTGCTTAGATCTTGGTTTCAAACCACTGCCTCGCGTTTGCTGACAAAAAGGCCTCGGGAGTAGGCTATCCAACTCTGTTGTCGGTGAGGATGTTCCATTGTATGACTGTGTTTACAAAGAACATTCCCATCTCCCCCCTTTCCCTCGTCGCGATATAACCTTCGTGGTTGAAAACGACGTTAAAAACACCAAATAAAGAAAGAAAGAAAAGAACAAAGAACATCAGGCTCTGTATTGTGTGTGTGTGTGTGTGTGTGTGTGTGTGTGTGTGTGTGTCAGACAGTACTTAGGCCACCAAAAATAGTCTGTTTTTGGTAACATAGGCCCAAAAAATAGGGTCGGTGGGTTGGGATTTGTTTTTCTTTTTTTAAAACATATTATTAAGTTATTTTGCCAAAAAACAACGACTTTTTTTTATTGTTTTATTTTTTTTATTTTATTTCATTTTTTTCCCAAATGCCAAAAAAAAGTCGAGGGTCGCGCGAAAAAATAGGGTCGGTCGGGATGCCGTAAACAGACTTTTTTTTGTGTGTTGCCTTAGGTACTGAGCAATTGGAGAAAGTGCGGTGCCATGCTTTATATGTTTTTTCCCCTTATTTCTTCATGCTTACAATACATGTATAACCTTCTTTTAAATTTGGTCTTTCATAGTTCAAAATATTCAACTGTTTCAGAATGCTGAAGGCAGCAAGGCAGTTTGCGTTCACCTGGTTTCTCAGAGTTTAGCATTCACTCAGCAGCAGGCAGACTTAATATGGAGAGTCTGCTCACCTTCACCTGTGCCACATGCTCTCATTCAGGTATTCTGCCTTGCAGTGTCGTTGTTGTGGTGTATGTTTGTTTGCGTGTGTGTGTGTGTGTGTGTGTGTGTGTGTGTGTCTGTGCGTGTGTGCGTGTGTGTGGCTTTGTGAAATGATTTGTGATTCATTGTTACAAATTCTTACAATAATCAAGATTGTCTTTAATGATTATACATGTACTGATAATGCAAGTTACCTCGCATGTTGTGATGATTTTTTTCTGAATTTTTTCCATAGCGTCATCTTGTGTTTGGTTCAATTGGTCGCCGAAAATCTTCTACATCTGTTGTCTTGGATGCAAAGGAGTTTTACAAGTAAGTGACACAAACACACAAAAGCATACAAAAAGTTGTTTTATTGCTTTTGTCTGTCTTCTTCGTTATTGTCCTCCTTTTATGTTAGGGGGGTTGTTAGGTATGGGGTTTTTTTCTTCTTGTTTGCAGGTTTGTTAAAGTGTGGATGTGCATGTCTGAATGTGCCTGCGCGCGTACATGTGTGTAGGTGTGTGTGTGTGTGTGTTTGAGCTCTTGTTTGTGTGTGAGCTCTTGTTTGTGTGTGTGTGTGTGTGTGTGTAATTCTTGATAATTAAGGCAATTGTATGCAATCTAATGATGTTCAGATACAGGTGTTGAACATAGTGAAGAAACAGATCAGATTTTGTTTATGTTATTTTGCAAGAATTGTATATGTCACTGCCCTTCCAACCAGCGATATTTTTCTTTTTGGAGAAGACATTTTTACTGTGACCTGGTTAGACAATTATGATTATGGACAACAGCCTTCTTTGTAGTTCTTTGTGTCAATTAGCTTGTTTTATTTTCCAGTGTGCGACATACACAGATGACGCAAGCAGCCATGATGAAATATGGCGACCATGATCAAGGTATGTACAGTAGTCATGGTAACAAGTGATCAAGTTGTGCTTTGGTCATTGTTCCAGGGAACGTCCTTGCTGTTCTCCTACACACCCGCAGGCACACATCTACACCTTCTGTGTGTGTGTGTGTGTGCTTGTGGAAATGTGTGTGTGTGCATGTTTGTGAATTTTAAGTAGCAATAGATTAGTCCAGAATACAGCATTCTGGTGAATTTCACACAGGACTGGAGAATTGATTGATTTCTAGTTTATTGTGATTAAAAGCTTTGGGTGTGGGGGGGATGAACCGTAGGAGTTCTCTTGACTGAGATATTTGTTGATTGATTTATCAATGGCCTGATCGTACAAACATGCATTTCACTTTCAGGTGCTGCATGGGATGACATGATTGCTGGTCTGACAGCAGCCAGCATTAGTTTTGATGTGCTCAGCAGTGCAAGCTCTAGTCAGGTGGGTTAAACATTCTTCTTTGTAGTTCTTCTTTCTGTTTCAGTGTCTAATCACTCCTTTTCATCTTCCAAGTGTTAAGAGTTTCACTATCCGCCAACGGAAGTGCTTCGATTCGTCAAAACTCTGGTACCGTCTTGAATAGTCTGGGACATACATAATTATGGTGTTGTGTAAGAAAACTCTAACAGAACAGGTTCAGGTCTCAACACATCTCATTGCTTTGAGCAAGGCCTGCATGGTACAGTGGTACCTGGGATGAAAGGACACCAGCCAAAAGTGTCCCTACGTTGCCAGTCATGATAGGTGTCTGATACAGTAAAACCTGCATGTAGCGGACCCTTATTTCGGCGGACACCTTTGCATAACGGACAATTCAAGTGAGGACGGATGTATTTTACTCTCAAAAACACCTTAAAAGAGCGAACACCTCAAAGGCGCGGACGCGGACACCCTTTTTTTGGTCCCGATTGGGTTCGTTACTTGTCAACAACGGACAAACCCTTGAAGCAGACAGCTAAGTCAGCTTTTAGCAGACGCTGGTCCGCCATCTTGGTTCTGCAAATACAATCTCGCTGGCGATGTGAACGCACGAGAAGCTTATTTTGTAAGCCAATGACAGCACTTGAAAGAAGTTGATTTTTGTATGGTGCACGCTCATTGGTCGATGCCGTGAACTCACAAACATTTCGGGTTTCTACTTTCTGTACTGTGATGCATCTTCGTCTCATCCTTCGTCTTCGTCTCATCATGCCAAAACGAAAAATTTTGACTTTAGAAGAGAGAGTCGATGTCATAAAGACCGTTCGAAAAGTTGCTGATGAGCTGAATTGCGGAAAAACTCAAATTTCCAACATAAAAGCTGATCGAACACAAATTCTCAGTCAGTGGGACTCCGGTGCCAGATTGACAGCAAAATGTGTTAAGAGAAGAAAAACAACCTATGATGAGTTGAACGAAGAACTCTTCGAGCGGTTTTCAACAGCTCGATCAAAGAATCTTCCAGTGAATGGCCCATTGCTTCAGATAAGAAACCGATTGCTCCTCTCCCTCTCTCTCTCTCGCTCGTTCTCTCTCTCCTTTTCTTTGAACAAAAAAAAACAAACAAAAAAAACTTGCGGGCTTCAAAACTTTGAGTTTTAATAATCACTGTGGCAAAGAAGAATCAGTGACTGTTGGTGTTTTTTTTCCAAAAAAATGTTGGCGCATTCATATTCATAAGAAAGGACACCTTGCTACAAAGGACAGTGGCAAGGCTCCCCAAGAGCGTCCTTTGCTAGCAGGTTTTACTGTAGAAATAAATGAAAAAGGGATAACAGGTGTCCTTTAAGGGGAGGCGTCCTCTCATCAGAGGGTCAACACATCATAGGTACCTCTGTAGCAATGAAGAGCTAAAAAATCATTAGCTTAAATTCAAAGACAAAGTCAAAGGACGAAAGCTTTGATTTTTGTCACGTCTGATTTATCATGACTTGATAACGGCGGACAGTACAGTATCAGAAAAGAATAGCTTTGCACTGAGATATTTATCGAAGTTGCCCAAACACAAGCATGAAAACAGTCAAACACAAGCATACAGGGTGGACCTAGGCTAGGGTGGGAACGGCCATTTGAGACTTGGTGCTCACCTTGAGCCACAGGATGAACAATCATCATGTACAATGCAATCAATACATGTGACCACATCCACAATACTTGTACCATACCATGTGACCACATCCACAATACTTGTACCATACCATGTGACCACATCCACAATACTTGTACCATACCATGTGACCACATCCACAATACTTGTACCATACCATGTGACCATATCCACAATACTTGTACCATACCATGTGACCACATCCACAATACTTGTACCATACCATGTGACCAAATCCACAATACTTGTACCATACCATGTGACCACATCCACAATACTTGTACCATACCATGTGACCACATCCACAATACTTGTACCATACCATGTGACCACATCCACAATACTTGTACCATACCATGTGACCACATCCTCAATACTTGTACCATACCATGTGACCACATCCACAATACTTGTACCATACCATGTGACCACATCCACAATACTTGTACCATACCATGTGACCACATCCACAATACTTGTACCATACCATGTGACCACATCCACAATACTTGTACCATACCATGTGACCACATCCACAATACTTGTACCATACCATGTGACCACATCCACAATACTTGTACCATACCATGTGACAGGGATACCAACATTCAGGCTGTTTGGTAACATATCAGTTTTACTCCAGTATAAAAATCACAGAGTTTAATTTGAGGATTACATCTTTTGATTGTAGACACATTAAAAAGAACCACAGGAGAACATCAATATTATTTCACAGGGTTTCTGTAAATGAATGACTACAATGACTTTGAAAAGTGTTCCCAATACTGTAGATGTCTGTGTGTACAAATGTATTTAATGTTGTGGTGTAGGTACAGCTAGACCTGTCACAGGATGAAGGAGAAGGGGGTGTGGATAATCGTAGCGGACCTTTTGTTCTGTACAACTGTGCTCGCCTGGCCACGCTGCTTCAATCCTTTGAGCAACAGGTTGAGCAAGGTAAAGATGGCTTTTTTTCTTAGACTTTTTTTACCTTTGATCGTTTTTGCTGTGGACGTTTACCGTCAGCTCTGACTTACACACAGTGTGTTTCATGGCACATTGTAACGTTTTTTGCAGGTTAAGCATACATATACTTTAAATGCATATTATATGTATGCTAAGACGCACATGTCTGTACAAGGGAGTCACTGCTCATTGTGGCGATGTCAGAAGAACTTAGGTAGTCATATCCGGTAGTCATATCCGGTAGTCATATCGGGGCTTAGTGTTACAGTGGTACCTGTGATGCAAGAGGGCACCTTCCATGTTGTTACTATTTTTACATTGTCAAAAGCGTTGTAACATGGCTTAGCCAGTGTATTACAACCAGCCCCATAGAGGGGTAAACTGTGCTGTAGTGCAAATATTGCTTGTAAACTAAACCTGTTCATTTATTCAAACCAAACTTCTTTATCAACCCCGATCTAAAACGTCTGAAATGTATCATGAAATGTGTAATGGGTTCCAGGAGTGTATCCGGATCTTCCGGATCCAAGTGAGATCGACTTCGGGCTGCTCAGAGAGGAGGCGAGTACACGTCTCATTTTGCTGACATAGCACAAAGCTCCTAAGCTTAAATTAAGATTAAAAATAAACAAAATAAGCAAAAGATAGCTCCTAAGCTGCAGTAATCAGATTATCTACTGATGAAAGTTATTCAAATGGCGGCCACAAATCTGTCACAATTCTCATGTTGAAACACTGCGGAAGGAAATATTTTTACCCTTCACCATGCTTCCTGGGTCGTGGACGACCCAGAGCCTCACTAAAGTGTCTGTATCTATAAAACTATTGGGAATTTTTGACTCAGACCTCATGGAATCCTCCAACACCATAGAAAATGCCTGTGGATACTTTTTTAAAGGATTTTTTTAACCCCACAAATTTCGTCCTGTTGTGATTATTTGTTGCAGGAGGAGTGGACGCTAGCCTTGCTGTACGTGCACGGGTTCCCTCGCCTGGTGCAGGACACCTTGACCAGCTGGCAGCAGACCCAAGGCATCACTGCTGAGGTCCAAACACACAAAGTAAGAACAACAGAGAGAGACAGACAGGCTTCATCTTCAGACCCCAAACACTTGGGAAGTGGAGAGGACAAATTTAAAGGGAGATAGGTAGTGTGTGTGTGTGTGTGTGTGTGTGTGTGCGTGTGTGTGTGAAAGAGAGAGAGATAGAAAGAGAGGGAGGGAGATCAAATTTAATCTTAATTAATAAAAAATAAAAAACACTTGAATGTGAAGTGAGCGAATTATTTTGTCCTGATCTACATGAAATTGTGGTGTTTTTTTATGTCAGTGTTACTCTCGTATAATTCAAGTGATGCTGATAATAATGGTGATTTAACTGTGTGCATGTGTGTTTGTGTGTGTGTGTGTTTGTATGCGTGTGCGTGTGTGTATGCGTGTGTGTGTGTGTGTGTGTGTGTGTGTGTGTGCGTGTGTGTGTGTGTGTGTATGTATGTATGTGTGTGTGTGTGAGTGTGTGTATGCACGTGTGTGTGTGTGTGTGTGTGTGTGTGTGTGTGCGTGTGTGTTTGCTTACAGGTGGCACACTTCTTGCTCAACTTTGCAAAGATTCTCAGCTCCTACTACAGTCGTTACCATGTTCTTGGGGTGATTATACTTTTCATGTGGTTATCTTTGTGTGTGTTGATGTGTGTATGTCTCTGTCTTTGTCTCTTACCCTCTCTCTGCACACAATACAGTAATACTTCATTATCTCAAAATGAGAAATTACATGCTGTTTTTGCTGTTTTTCCATAGTCTTCTTCTTCTTCTTGGCGTTCGCAGAGGTTACACAATCAGTCCAGCACTGGTGATAAATGTTGTCGTTTTCTCCAACTCCTGTCGACTGCCGTATAGTTTGGTCTGCAAGGGAGTTGGTGACGGCCACACTTCTTTTCGTTCCTCATCTAGTAAGGGACATCGCTGTAAGATGTGTTCCGCTGTTTGGTCCTCTTGACCGCAGGCACAGGTTGGTGATGGCGCCAGCTTGAACTTTCGGTTCATGTGAGCATTGAGCCTGTTGTGGCCAGTACGCAGCCTGATGAGGTTGACTTGCTGCTCTCTGGACATTGTGTGGTAGTCATCTCTGTTTGTCCTTGGCCTCATCAATGCCTTGATGATTGTCTTCTGCTCACTAAAGCTGACACTGTTTTCAGGTTGGTCTTCCACGGCTCCTTCTTTTGCCAGCTCATCTGCCCTTTCATTTCCTGGTATCCCACAGTGTGCTGGTATCCACTGGAGGACAACTCTTCTGGTTTGTCTGACCATCTGTAATGCTTTGGCCAGCTGTGGGAGTTTGTCGTTCTCTAGGGCCTGAAGGACTGAAAGGGCGTCCGAGAGAAAGACAACTTGGTAGCAAGGGTCTGCGGAGTCCTGAACGAAGGAGGCGGCCTGCATGAGAGCTTCTGCTTCTGCTTTATAGTTTGTGCAGTGTTTGCCAGTGGCAACGCTGGATGTAGCTGTATGTCCCCCAGGGAACTGGATGAGAATGCCTGCACCTCCATTGAGCACGGCGTTAGTTGCTGATCCATCGGTGTATACATGGATCCACGCCTCTTTTGGGTACTGTTCGTCGATCAGGGCTAAGGTGAGTGCCTGTCGAGCTGTGTCATTCTGATCTTCTCCTGAGGTAACATGTGGAACACTGGTGCAGATCTGGATGCCTGGTTTCTCTGTTGCCTTGGGGGTTTCCTCTTCTTCTTGAGTCAGAGGTAGAGTGTTCTGTGGAAGGACTTCCCTGTACTGTCGAGAAAGTCTCTTGCTCTCGTGTACAAAACTGCTCCGTTTAAGCCGGTTCTTGGTGAGGTTGCTCAGTCTGTGCTTCATGGGGTGGTCGGGTAGGCACTTGAGCTTCTCGGCCTGTACCATAGTCTTGGCTTCTCTTCTCTGACAGAGGGGTTGGATGGTGGTAAGCTTCTCCATTTCCTTGATGGGCGTGGATTTCATTGCACCGGTGATGAGTCGGAGGGCCTGGTTTTGCACACGGTCAAGGCTCTGCAGGTTTGTCTTGGCTGAGGTTGACCACGCTGTGGAGCCGTACTCGAGGTGGGGTCTGATTGTTCCCTGGTATACTGTCTTCAGTATCTTCTCGTTCGCTCCCCAGGTGGTACCTGCCAGCTTCCTGAGTATGGCTAGCTTGCGCCGGGCCTTCGTCTCTGCCTGTGCAATGTGTGGTTTCCAGGTCTGCCGTCTATCAAAGGTGACACCAAGGTACGTTGCTTCTTCATCCTCTCTCAGAGGAGTTCCACCAAGCCTAATGGTTCCGGCTTTCTGCTTTGGCGACAGTGTGAATAGGGTGGTGGAGGATTTCTCCTTGTTGATGGAGACGCACCAATCTTCTGCCCATGCGTTCAGCCTATCTGCCGCTTGCTGCATTCTGTAGGTGGCAGTACTTGCGTGCTCCTCCTTGCACCAGATCACAAGGTCGTCTGCGTAGAGAGCAGCTTTGATCCCCTTGGGCATCTCAGACACCAGATCGTCGATGAAGAGAAGGAAGAGTGTGGGGGAGAGGACTCCGCCCTGAGGGACGCCATGACGAAGGAGGAACTTCTTGCTTTTGGTCTGGTCGACGTTAACTCTTGCCCTGCGGTTATAGAGGTAAGAGCGAATCCACTGGTACATGTTGCTGGACACGCCTTTCCTCAGCAGTTTTACAAGGAGTCCATCTTTCCAGACCTTGTCAAAGGCCTTCTGAAGATCTATCCAGGTGACGAAGACCAGCTTCTGTTCCTGAAAGGCATCTTCAACTTCTTGCGCCAGGTAAGTGACCTGATCTTCAGTGCTGCGGAACTGTCGGAATCCAGCTTGTTCAGGGGCGAGGAGGTTCCTGGATTCCAGGTACCACCTGAGGCGCTCGTTCACAATTCTCTCCAGGGTCTTCACAACACAGCTGGTGAGGCTGATTGGGCGATAGCTGGTGGCCTTCTTTGGATCCTTCCCTTTTTTTAAGATGGGGATCATGATCGCTTCTCGCCAGAGTTGTGGTAGCGATCCTTCTTGCCAGCTGCTGTTGAAGACCTCGAGTAGCTTGTTCTCTGCTGCACTACCAAGGTGGGTTAGCATCTCGTTGGTGATGCCGTCTGGGCCAGGGGACTTCTTCGCCTTTGACTTTTTCAGAGCTGAGTGCAGCTCGTGGAGTGTGAGTGGTTGACTCATGGCGTCCACTGTCGACTGTCTGGCAGGTCTCTCTCTTTTCTCTCTTCTTGCTTCTCTCTGTTTCTCGGGGCTAACATGGAGGTTGCTCTCAGCTGCATAGCTTTCAGCAAATTGGTTGGCAGCATGCTTTCCAGTTAGCACCTTCCCGTTCTCTTCTAATGTGATCTTTCCTCTGCTGGTGTTCTCATCATTCAACTGCTTGGTGAGCCTCCAGAGCTTTCTGCCATCCTTCTCAAGGTTCAGAGAGCTTGTTTTCTCTTGCCAGCTTCTCCGTCTTGCCTGTAGCTTCTTTTTGAGAAATTTGGCTTTGGCTTCCTGGAGGCGGATGTTGTTGTTTTGTGACGGGTTGACTTCTGCTTCCCTTCTGGCGTCTGCCAGATCATCATCCAGTTCCTGCAATTCATTGCTCCAGTAGGGCTTATAGTCTCTCCTGGCACCCCTGGGAATGGACTCACGCGCTGCTCTGAGGATGCTCATGTTGAAGTCCTTCGCCACCATGTTGATGTCTCGACCCTCGACTCTGATGTCTTTGGTGAGTTCGCTGGTGCGGTGTCTAAAGAGGAACCAGTTCGCTCTTTTGTAGTTCCACCGTGGGAAGGAAGCTTCAGTGCAGGACTCCATGCCCAGGGTCAAAAAGACTGGCCGATGGTCACTTCCACCTAGCTGTTCTCCGACCTCTCTGCTGGTTAGCTGGTGCATGTCTTCCGTGCAGAAGGCTAGGTCAGGAGTTGATGTAGTGTGCCATCTTCTGGAGTAGAATGTAGGGCAGTCAAAGGGACTGTTCAAAAGGATGAGACCTTTGTCGTCCTGCCAGTTCTCCACCTCTTCTCCTCTCCGATCCAGGTGGTCATATCCCCAACTCTGTGAATGACTGTTGAAGTCACCCACCACGATGAAGTTGGAGGCCTTTGCGGGGATCGTGTCAAGGGCGAGGTGTCTATCATTGGGGCAGTAGAAGTTGACAAGATGGAATTCTGATGTCTTCGTCTGGATTCGAATCACCTGATATTCGGAGTCCTCCATGTGCGTTTCTATCAAACAGGCATTGATGTTGTTCCTGATGAGGGTCAGGATTCCTCCTTTGCTTCGGTCTGTTCTGTCGGACCTAAGGCATTGGTAGCCTCTCACTTTGAAGGACTTTTGGGGTGTCAGGTGCGTCTCCTGAATACAGCAGATGTTGATGTTCTTCTCATGCAGGATATGCTCCAACTCTGTCTTCTTGTTCAGGATACTTTCTGCGTTCCAGTGCATGACCTGAAAAGGTCGCTGCTGACTGGGTTTCTTCCTGGTTGTGGTGGTGCCAGTCACTTTCCTCCCGCGTCCCCTGGCGTGACAAGACGGACGGGAGGGACCTCCAGTAGTTGGGGCTGGGTCCCTTTGAGGCATGGGACCCGACGCTGCTCCACCCTGGGGGGTCCTCAATGGGCGAGCGCCATTTCCATCTGTGCTGGTTGATTGTGTCATCATTTGCGTAAGTGCGTGTACCCATGGTTTGTTAGAATGCGCCGTGCGGCCCGGGTCCTCCGTCTTCAGCATTCGGGGTTTTCTGTCGGGGTTACCTCACCCTTAGCTCATGGCCCGTACGTCCTACCCTGAGAGCACAGGGGGGAGGATTTTCCGGGATCCCACCCGGAGCCAGTTTGGTCCGCGGCCGCAAGCGGCTGATCTCCATATCTGAAGACCGTTCCCCTATCCGCCACCCGGGGACGCGCTGGGTTGGGGGTGGTCGCCCCACTGAAAATCCCACACTGGGTTAAGAAAGATCAGCCTGTCCCAGGTTTTTCCATAGTAATTTTAAACCTTTCAACTGGATTCCTTTAGGTCTAGGCACAATTGAAGACACGTTGGTGAAAAGAAAGAGAAAGCTGAAGCTGTTTTCCTTCTGTGCAGGGTCGTGAAGCCCACCTTCTGCCCCTGATGTACGCCAGGCTGAGCTTGGTGAAAGCAGCTCACCGGGTTCTCTGCAATGGCCTCCGCTTGTTGGGTCTGCAGCCATTCGCCCAGCTCTGATCACCAATTGTCACCTTGAGATCTATATATCGTTCATTTTGCCGTGTTGAGCCTGAGGTCGGCAGCTCACCGAGTTCTGTGCAACGGCCTCCAGCAATTGCATCTGCAGCCATTCGCCCAGCTGTGTGGGTGTGTGGGTGTGCGTGTGTGTGTGTGTGTGTGTGCCTGTGTGTGTGTGTGCCTGTGTGTGTGTGCTTGTGTGTGTGTGTGCGTGTGTGTGTGTGTGTGTGTGTGTGCGCCTGTGTGTGTGTGTGTGTGCCTGTGTGTGTGTGTGTGTGCATGCGTGTGTGTGTGTGTGTGTGTGTGTGTGTGTGTGTGTGTGTGTGTGTGTGTGCAAGCGTGCGTTAACTTGTTAACCAATGATGGAAAACTGGTTTCACCAAAGAGAACCATGTTAACAGAGAACTGGTAACCAGAGAACTGGCAAACTGATTGCAGGTTTATTTGTTCGTTTGTTGTTTGGTTTGGTTGTTTGTGTTATCGGAGGGGTGGGGGGGGGGGGGGTAGCAATAGAAAAGTACAACACTAGTGTTTTTCTCCATTTGTGTTGTGGATTGTGTCGTTTCGTGCAATTACGTCCAGCGCTTCATTAAAGTGATACAGGCTTCTCAAATCGCTCTGCGTATCTGTGCGTGTCAGTGTGTCTGTGTGTGTCTGCGTGTCTGTGTGTGTCTGCGTGTCTGTGTGCGTGTGCGCACTGGCACAAGAAAAAACAAGTCGTGAAATACACAAGGGTTCACGTATGTTGGCGCCTTATATCCTCAGACTCTTCTTATGTTATCTTATGTAAAGCGCAATGAGACTGCCATTTGGCGGTGAACAGCGCTATAAAAGAATGTTTTATTATTATTTATTATTATTATCAACAAACACAGACACAGTTTTCACGATGGAGACGCGTTAAAGTGATAATGTCTGGCAAAACAACTGTCTCTCGTCGCCCCAAGAGCTACACAGTTCAGATTGGGGGTTTGTTATTATGTCACCACACACCAGGTATACCTTAAAAATAAATGTTTGAGCGCTCAGTTACTCAAGTTGAAAACGGCTGTGTTAGAGTGGGCATGCCAGACTGTAATTCTCATTGTGACTCCTTTATGCGCCAGTCATAAATTTCGTCCTACCTTTCTCCCCTGAGTACTTCATGCGCTATTCCTAGAGATACAGATTTGAAATTGAGCCGAGAGCTACAGAGTTCGAATAGATGACAACCGTCCCACACGAGGAAGGTCTTAGAATTAGTGTTTGAGTGGTCTATTTTTCAAATCTAAATGTTGTGTTTGGTAGTCTTTTCAGACGGTGATATTTTTTTACAAAAAGCCGGATATGACGTCATCAAAGGTATTTATCCAAAAAAAAGAACAAAAACGTCCGGGGATATCATTCCCAGGAACTCTCATGTAAAATTTCATAAAGATCGGTCAAGTAGTTTGGTCTGAATCGCTCTACACACACACACGAACACATACACACACACACACATACACCACGACCCTCGTCTCGATTCCCCCTCTATGTTAAAACATTTAGTCAAAACTTAAAACTTGACTAAATGTAAAAATGATAACCACAAATGGCCCGTATCTATGAAAACTAAATAAAGTATGATGACCGGAACGGAAGTCTGGACTCCTGACACAGTCAAGGATAAGACTAAGAGGCGTACGAGTATATGTGAGTCGGTGCCATCCGAGTTTTTGCTACATGTCTGTCACGGCCAGTTCAGTGAAGCACGGTCCTTATTTAGTTGCCCGTGTTCAGCACACGATGCTCAGCGCCTGGGGCGATGGTTCGCCCGCCCCCCACCCCCTGTCCTCTTTGCAGGTACAGAAAAAAAAGCTTCAGCACTATGAGTGTACACATGAATAGCCTAGAATGTACAACTGTGGCCGGGCGCACAATATCAATGTTTTCTTGTGCCTGTACCTCCCCCTCCCCCCCTCTCTCACTCTCTCTCTCTCTCTCTCTCTCTCTCTCTCTCTTTTACACTAAAACAAAAATCTCATTATCTGATTTTATAGGTTGCTATGATACAAATTAGAACCGCATTGACTAAAAAACAGGTACCACTAGCAGACTACTTTTTTTTCTCCGATACAAGTTTTGGAAAAACAGTGTACCGGAAGTAGCATTGTCGGCAGGACACATGGCCGCCGAAGTCGCTCGCTGATGCAACGTGACTGAAGTTAGAGTTTACAACAAGGCACTGTAACTCACTGGATATCAGAAGGAGAAGAACGACAGGTGTTGCATTTTTGTTTCATCACAGTTCATGCAGCGCTTAAACCTTCCATGTCTCTTGTGGAAGTGGTACACCGCTAACAGATTTCTATCTAACTTCTAAGTGTCTTGCTCTTAACAGCAGTGTATTGATCTATCTACGTATACTAATCTACTAATCTACTAATGTAACATAGGATCTACATAGTACATGTATACAGACTACTCGACTGTCTACTCATCTATGATCTGGACACAGTAGCAGTGAAAGTACTCTATTGTTAAGCTTTGTTCAGAAAGTTCCGGACTGTCGTCAAGACTTATGTTTGTTTATTTTTACTTTCAAATTCGGGAGACTTGGCAGAGCCTCTGCAGTAAATCACTAAATAAAACTGAGAAAGACATGTATAGATTTTACACACAATTATCCTAGTGGGAAGCTAATGTGATATTTTTGCTATTTTATTAACAGTGGCATTTAGTTGTGTGTGTTGTTTAAAATCGACTTTGCTGTTTCAGTGTTTGAATTGATTGCTGGTAAAATCCAAGGATAGTGTCACAAGTTCGAGGAAGCTGTACCAAACATTAACAGACAGAAAGAGAGTATGAACTTGGATGGTAGTGTGCTGAAACTGAGGGAATTCATTCTGTAAAAGTTATTATGGGACAGTATTCTTGAAAAGTTGAATTTGACCTGATTGATAATATTCTTGTCCTGTTATTGTTAACCTTGGCCAGGTCAGTCATCAGAATGGCAAAGACAGTTCCTGACAGCATCAGCTTTCCAGATGAAGAGGAAAAGATCTACCAGTTTTGGAAGGACATTGATGCCTTCCAAACATCGCTGAAACTGTCAAAGGGAAGACCAAAGTAAGAACTCCGTACTCGTTTTGTGCTTCTTTGGTACAGTAAAACCTGCGAGCAAAGGACGCTCTTGGGGAGCCTTGCCACTGTCCTTTGTAGCAAGGTGTCCTTTCTTATGAATATGAATGCGCCAACATTTTTTGTGAAAAAAAACCCCAACAGCCAAATGAATTACATGATTGTTTGTTAGTGGTACATGATGTAGTTTTATTGTATCCATGTATGTGTGCATGTTTATACATTTATGTAAATAGAGTGTCATCAGTCACTGATTCTTTTTTGCCACAGTGATTAGGCAAAAAAAAAAAAAAGGTGTGGTTACGGTAACATAGCCAAAAAAAATAGGGTAGGTCGGGTTACCGTAACCACACCTATTTTTTTTAGGCCTTATTAAAAGTCAAGGTTTTGAAGCCCTCAAGTTTTTTGTTTTTGTTTTTTTTGTTCAGAGAGAGAGAGAGAGAGAGAGCGAGCAAATCCAAATCAAATTTTATTTTAAGAGGGTTGTGGCATAAGCAATATAAACGAACTTCTTTTCAACCAGCCCTCGCCCAGAGAGGGACTATTCTAATCTTAAATACATATATATATATATATATATACAAACGTAAAACAATTACAAAAGATAAGCACAGAGAGAGAGGGAGGGGGGGTGCAATCGGTTTCTTACCTGAAGCAATGGGCCATTCACGGGAAGATTCTTTGATCAAGCTGTTCAACTCATCATAGGTCGTTTTTCTTCTCAACACATTTTGCCGTTGATCTGGCACCGGATTCCCACTGACTGAGAATTTGTGTTTCGATCAGCTTTTATGTTGGAAATTTGAGTTTTTTCGCAATTCAGCTCATCAGCAACTTTTCGAACGGACAGCCCCTTGTCCAATTTTTTTATGGCATCGACTCTCTCTTCTAAAGTCAAAAAATTTTGTTTTGGCATGATGAGACGAAGACGAAGGATGAGACGAAGATGCATCACAGTACAGAAAGTAGAAACCCGAAATGCACAATGCAAATTGTTTTTGTTTGTGAGTTCACGGCATCGACCAATGAGCGTGCACCATACAAAAATCAACTTCTTTCAAGTGCTGTCATTGGCTTACAAAATAAGCTTCTCGCGCGTTCACATCGCCAGCGAGATTGTATTTGCAGAACCAAGATGGCGGACCAGCGTCTGCTAAAAGCTGTCTGCTTCAAGGGTTTGTCCGTTGTTGACAAGTAACGAACCCAATCGGGACCAAAAAAGGGCGTCCGCGCCTTTGAGGTGTTCGCTCTTTTAAGGTGTTTTTGAGTGTAAAATACATCCGTCCTCACTTGAATTGTCCGTTATGCTAAGGTGTCTGCTGAAATAAGGGTCCGCTAGATGCAGGTTTTACTGTACCTGTTTTTGTGTGTGTGGTGGTTTTTTTTAAATTTGATTTTTTTGTTTTTATGCTCTCCCTCCTAATTTCTTTACTGAGGTGTGATGTCATAATTCCTGTGTGTCCTGCCCATGGAGGGCAGAACTCTTGTCAGACAGGACTTATTCCTGTGTGTCCTGCCCATGGAGGGCAGAACTCTTGTCAGACAGGACTTATTTCTGTGTGTCCTGCCCATGGAGGGCAGAACTCTTGTCAGACAGGACTTTGTCTCGGTGAAGACTCTTTACTTCACTGTTAATGTTTTGGGGAGACAGATTGATTAACTGTTTTTTTGTTGATCAGGAGAATATGACATGTAAATTTAACTAATAAGATAACACTGTCGTTGCAGGTACTCGTTCTACGATGGGCCTCCCTTTGCCACCGGTCTTCCCCACTACGGCCACATCCTGGCAGGTACCATCAAAGACGTCGTCACCCGCTGGGCGCACATGAGTGGCTTTTACGTGGAGAGACGCTTTGGCTGGGACTGTCATGGACTGCCCATAGTAAGTTCACTTGATGAACTGGATTGAAAATCATCTTACTTGAATATAAGTTGAAAGTTTTTTAAAGATAAATATAAATAATGCTGGGTAAAAACTGTCATTCGTGTTAAAACCCACCCGTGCCAAAAACATGAGTGAATGTGGGAGTTTCAGCCTATGAGCGCAGAAAAAGGAGAAGAAGGAAGAATAAGGCAAACCCTTCCAATGATAGGACGTCTTGTTGAGTCACTTGAGAAAATGTGACTCTATGTAATCGGTCAGTGTTAGTCTGTCCGGCCGGCCGGCCGGCCAGCCAGCCGTCCGGCCGGCCGTCCGGCCGGCCGTCCGTAGACACCACCTTAACGTTGGACTTTTCTCGGAAACTATCAAAGCGATCGGGCTCATATTTTGTTTAGTCGTGACCTCCAATGACCTCTACACTTTAACGATGGTTTCGTTGACCTTTGACCTTTTTCAAGGTCACAGGTCAGCGTCAAAGGAAAAATTAGACATTTTATATCTTTGACAAAGTTCATCGGATGTGATTGAAACTTTGTAGGATTATTCTTTACATCAAAGTATTTACATCTGTAGCCTTTTACGAACGTTATCAGAAAAACAAGGGAGATAACTAGCCTTTTCTGTTCGGCAACACACAACTTAACGTTGGGCTTTTCTCGGAAACTATAAAAGTGACCGGGCTCAAATTTTATGTGAACGTGACTCCCAGTGACCTCTACACTTTGACGTCTGCTTTGGTGACCTTTGACCTTTTTCAAGGTCACAGGTATGCTTCAGGTATGCATTGTGTTGTGAATAGCAATTTCTTCCTGTCCATCTGATGCCTCATATAATATTCAGAACTGCGAAAGTGACTCGATCGAGCGTTTGCTCTTCTTGTTTTCTTACTTTTTCTGCTACAAAAATAGCTTAAAAATAAATGACATGTTTGGCTGATCCTAAGGGTGTCCTTACATGGCAGGTACATCTGTTTTGTTATGAATATGATGGATGTGGTGTAACGAGCCGGTTTTGTTATTTGACAGGATGTACAAGTGTTTCTGAAGATTCCTTTACTAGTGCCGTATTATTAATGAAGATTAATTTACAGACGATCACTCATTCTTATGAAGTGTGGTTTTGTGGTGCATGCTGTTACGGAAATGTGGTTGTGTCTGTTGCTGCATGCATACTGCCTAGCAAATGTTGGTACAGTGGAACCCCCCTTTCAAAAAAATCTGAAACAAGAGGTGAAGCCTTCAAGGCTCACGTAAGAAATCAACAAACAGTAACACAAACTCAATCACTCCGTCACACATACACACACACAGTAAGCATAGGTGACACGGTGCAAGAGTGGGAGACACTAGATCTAGATCTGTCTGTCTTTAGCCTACTTACGGGGACTCGACTGACTGAGATGGCCAGCTCGACACTGCGCTTTCGACAGCGCTGCGCTTCCTCGCGCAGACACTGGAAACACGCTGTGCAGATTAACCTGTAGGAAATCTCCTTTGGTATCTTCTTTATCTATTTTTCTGGACCTACGAAACAGAACAATGTAAAATCGTCTTTTCCGAATCGGCGAACTGCAGCTCGGTGATAACTGTATCTTTACCACAATCCTTCACGAGATCTGACCTAACCTTGACCCCTGACCTGGTCTACATACCACACACGACACAAACCAGTCACCTGTTTTTACCTCCCCAAAACCCCCCACCACCCGTTTTCTTTGGATACACACTTTAACTACATACGTGCAGACGAAATGTTGATCATTGCTTCAATACTTTAAAGCTGTTGCTCAAATAATAACCAGGTAAAATTAGTATTTCGGTGTTCAGTCAAATGTTAAAGTTTCTACCACAGACATACATACATCTATAGATATATATACGACTAGTGTCTGTCTGTCTGTTCGCGATGCACGGCCAAAGTTCTCGGTGGATCTTTTTCAAATTTGGACACCGTATTCAGCTACACCCCGGACACAACCTCATCGATGAGATATTTCAACACGTGCTCTCAGCGCACAGCGCTGTGCGCGCTGAACCGATTTTGTGTTTTTTTGTCGGGATCCACTACCTGTAACTCTTCCTTATCTTCTCCAGTGTTTTCAGCCGCGATTATCTCCCTTCCTCCGTGTGGCGTCAATCCATATTCCCGTTACTACTCGCCGGCAGCCAAAAATAGGTCTTAAAAGGGAGGGAGTCTTAAAATGGAGGTTAATTTGCAGAGGTTATGAACAGAAAGTCTGAGAAAACAGGGTCTTACAAAGGAGGGAGTCTTAGAAGGTGTATGTAGTGTGGTTTAGTGGCGCATGCTGTTCGTGAGAGGAGCTGTTATGGAGTTCGTGGTTGTCTCTACTGTCGCTGCATGAATATTGTCTAGCAGAATTTTGGTAATAACTAATACAGTGAGAACATAATAAAATCCTTGTTTCTTTGTTTCAGGAGCATGAAATTGACAAGGCCCTGGGCATCAAGGGACCGGACGACGTGTTGAAGATGGGGGTCAAGGCCTACAACGACGAGTGTCGCAAGATTGTCTCCAGGTACTCCAGTGACTGGAAGGTAAGAGACGCACCTCTTTAAATTTAGTCACCTTTTGCCCAAATGTTTTAACATAGACAGGGAATGGAGTAGTGGTGTGTCTGTGTGTGTGTAGAGCTTTTCACTGTTGCCTTCTTTTTAGTTTCAGGCTGACAGATTGAGTAAATGTTTAAATATAACCCCCACCCCAAATCGGCGTATGCTGCTTAAATGGCAGAATAAAAACATGTAAAAGTCCACTCGTGTTAAAAATATAGGTGAACCAGGGAGTTTCAGCCCATGAACGAAGAAGAAGAAGAAGAATGTTTTGATATTGCCTCACGCAACTTGTTTCTTTTTCCGAAGCTACTTTTTTTTTGTAGAATAGCGCTATAAAAGTTTGTATTATTATTATTATTATGGCTTCTTTGAGGATGGATGGTTTAGCATTTAAAAGGTGGGTGTTTTTTTTAGGTTTTTGTCCCAATCAGTGGACTTTTAGAAAGTTTTTTGAGGCTGTAGCATGACAAAATATTCCATTGGTAAAAAAGAAACTGAAGCATTTTTCTGTGGTTTTTTTTCTCTCGTTAAATACGAGTTAGAAGGATGTATCGACAGACATTTTGTTTATGTTTTAATGGAAGGATATGTTGCTGATTTTTGCTTGATTATGCAACTATACTAGAAACTTTACAACTACACTGCATTGTTGAACAGGAGATCATTTCACGCCTGGGTCGGTGGATCGACTTTGACAACGACTACAAGTCGATGTACCCCTGGTACATGGAGTCCATCTGGTGGGTCTTCAAACAGCTATACAACAAAGGCCTCATCTACCGCGGATACAAGGTGAGTAACGTGTCATTACGCAGAGAATTTGTATTTGTTGACGTCTATTTTGTTTGTTCAGATGAATGCAGTTATTTTGTGTGTGACTGTGAGGTTGTGGCCATTGTGTGAGGCCGCTCATGACTGTGAGGTTGTGGCCATTGTGTGAGGCCGCTCATGACTGTGAGGTTGTGGCCATTGTGTGAGGTTGTGGCCATTGTGTGAGGCCGCTCATGACTGTGAGGTTGTGGCCATTGTGTGAGGCCGCTCATGACTGTGAGGTTGTGGCCATTGTGTGAGGCCGCTCATGACTGAGGTTGTGGCCATTGTGTGAGGCCGCTCATGACTGAGGTTGTGGCCATTGTGTGAGGCCGCTCATGACTGTGAGGTTGTGGCCATTGTGTGAGGCCGCTCATGACTGAGGTTGTGGCCATTGTGTGAGGCCGCTCATGACTGTGAGGTTGTGGCCATTGTGTGAGGTTGTGGCCATTGTGTGAGGCCGCTCATGACTGTGAGGTTGTGGCCATTGTGTGAGGCCGCTCATGACTGTGAGGTTGTGGCCATTGTGTGAGGCCGCTCATGACTGAGGTTGTGGCCATTGTGTGAGGCCGCTCATGACTGTGAGGTTGTGGCCATTGTGTGAGGCCGCTCATGACTGAGGTTGTGGCCATTGTGTGAGGCTGCTCATGACTGAGGTTGTGGCCATTGTGTGAGGCCGCTCATGACTGTGAGGTTGTGGCCATTGTGTGAAGCCGCTCATGACTGTGAGGTTGTGGCCATTGTGTGAGGCCGCTCATGACTGTGAGGTTGTGGCCATTGTGTGAGGCCGCTCATGACTGTGAGGTTGTGGCCATTGTGTGAGGTTGTGGCCAATGTGTGAGGCCGCTCATGACTGTGAGGTTGTGGCTATTGTGTGAGGCCGCTCATGACTGTGAGGTTGTGGCTATTGTGTGAGGTTGTGGCCATTGTGTGAGGCCGCTCATGACTGTGAGGTTGTGGCTATTGTGTGAGGTTGTGGCCATTGTGTGAGGCCGCTCATGACTGTGAGGTTGTGGCTATTGTGTGAGGTTGTGGCCATTGTGTGAGGCCGCTCATGACTGTGAGGTTGTGGCCATTGTGTGAGGCCGCTCATGACTGTGAGGTTGTGGCCATTGTGTGAGGTTGTGGCCATTGTGTGAGGCCGCTCATGGAACAAAGAAGATCTGTTTCTGTCAGTTACTCTAGTTATTTAGCAAGAAATGTTAGTTTTGTTGAAGGTCACATGCTACATTCAGAGACTTTTGTTGGTGGGTTTGAAAGGTATCCATTCATAAGAAGTACCACAGTCCTAAGGCCAAAAAAATAAATAGGTGTGGTTAAGGTAACATAGCCCAAAAAAATAGGGTAGGAAGGTAGGCAATCACTTTTTTTTTTTAAACTTTTTTTTCTAATGTGTACAAATTAAACCTACTTGACAGGGAAATAAGTGTGCGACTCGAGCGCTTTCGCTTTCATTGCGTTTTCTGCACTGGTTTTCTTGGGGTTTGTTTTGTTTTGACAAATGTAGTAAAAAGTTATAGGGTCGGCCCCTAAAAATAGGGTAGGTCGGGTTACCGTAACCACACCTATTTTTGGCTCACGTAAGTGTAGCCTATGCGATGCTAACTTTTGTCTGTCTGTGCGTGCGTGTGTATGTGTGTATGTCTGTGGTAGAAACTTTAACATTTGAAGACGTCACATTACATTGACGTCACATTATGACGTAAGAGGGTTAGACGTCACGCGAAGGAATTACTGAAAGTTTCGGTCATTGTTATTTTGAGCGGGCCGAGACTATTTGGCAGTCGTGTTTGTACAGTGTTAGGCTACATGCAGACAGACAGATCTAGATCTAGTGTCTCGCTTTCTTGCACAGTTTCACCTATGCTCTGTGTGTGTGTGTTTGTATATGTGTGACGGAGTGATTGAGTTTGTGTTACTGTTTGTCGATTTCTTACGTGAGCCTTGAAGGCTTCGCCTCTTGTTTTTTTAGGCCTAAGAACTGAGTGTTGAACAATTGTTATTTGCAAAATGACAACCCTGGTGTTGCCTTCAACATCTCCTTCTAGCCTTCTTGCTTGTGTGTATACAGTGGAACCCACTAGTCCTCGCAGTCATGTTGCAAATCTTATGACTAGTCCTCGCAGTCTTCTTGGTATTAAGCTCACACAGACACATTTGTAGGACATTTTAAGTGTAGATCCTTGAGCCTTAGTTCTTGACCTGGCAATCTTCTTGGTATTAAGCTCACACAGACACATTTGTAGGACATTTTATGTGTAGATCATTGAGCCTTAGTTCTTGACCTAGCAGTCTTCTTGGTATTGAGCTCACACAGACACATTTGTAAGAAGTTGTATGAGTAGATCCTTGAGCCTTAGTGGTTGCTGCATTGTTTGCAGGTGATGCCCTTCTCAACAGCCTGCAACACTCCCCTGTCCAACTTCGAGTCCGGCCAGAACTACAAGGACGTTGTTGATCCAGCTGGTATGTTCACTTTTCTCTTCTTCTTCTTCTTCTGCATTCCTGGGTTGAAACTCCCACATGCACTTGTGTCGTTTGCACAAGTGTGTTTTAACGTGTATGACCGTTTTTACAATGCCATATAGGTAGCCATACGCCACTTTCGGGTGACTTTTCTCTTCAATCCACGAGAATAAACAAATTCCGAAAATAACTCTGTCGGGTTTGTATGTGTTTTAAAAGAATGAATACCCTTGCTTTTAGGGAGAAAAACAATCCACAGGCCAATCACTAGCGAGGGGTGTGTTTGAAACTGGTAGACACGGGCCAATCACTAGCGAGGGGTGTGTTTGAAACTGGTAGCCACAGGCCAATCACTAGCGAGGGGTGTGTTTGAAACTGGTAGACACAGGCCAATCACTAGCGAGGGGTGTGTTTGAAACTCGTAGACACAGGCCAATCACTAGCGAGGGGTGTGTTTGAAACTGGTTGCCACAGGCCAATCACTAGCGAGGGGTGTGTTTGAAACTGGTAGCCACAGGCCAATCACTAGCGAGGGGTGTGTTTGAAACTCGTAGACACAGGCCAATCACTAGCGAGGGGTGTGTTTGAAACTCGTAGAAACAGGCCAATCACTAGCGAGGGGTGTGTTTGAAACTGGTAGACACAGACCAATCACTAGCGAGGGGTGTGTTTGAAACTCGTAGAAACAGGCCAATCACTAGCGAGGGGTGTGTTTGAAACTCGTAGACACAGACCAATCACTAGCGAGGGGTGTGTTTGAAACTGGTAGACACAGGCCAATCACTAGCGAGGGGTGTGTTTGAAACTCGTAGACACAGGCCAATCACTAGCAAGGGGTGTGTTTGAAACTGGTAGCCACAGGCCAATCACTAGCGAGGGGTGTGTTTGAAACTGGTAGCCACAGGCCAATCACTAGCGAGGGGTGTGTTTGAAACTCGTAGACACAGGCCAATCACTAGCGAGGGGTGTGTTTGAAACTGGTAGACACAGGCCAATCACTAGCGAGGGGTGTGTTTGAAACTCGTAGACACAGGCCAATCACTAGCGAGGGGTGTGTTTGAAACTGGTAGACAAGGAGCACGTGGGGATTATTTGTCTCCCTGAAAGCAAGGGTATTCACTCTTTCAAAACCCATACAAACCTGACAAGAGTTATTCCCAAATATCGTCTATTCTGATTGGGAAAGAGATTGTTTTACCATATTAGTGTTGTTGCATGTTTGGGCAAGAGGATTTTCCAGTCTCAGTCTTGTTTGGTTTTCCGTCTTTGTTCTAAAACCAGTAAGGAATAGACGTAGGTGCGTCAAAGGTGGTTTGTTGTTAATTGATAATGAAGTTGTTGTTATCTTTCTCAAATTGTGTCAAGCCAGGAAACAGATTGCTTACTGAATTTTTATTTTTGTTTGCAGTGATTATCAGTTTCCCACTGGAGGAGGACCCCAAAACTCTATTGGTTGCCTGGACAACCACTCCATGGACTCTGCCGTCCAACCTTGCCCTCTGTGTGCACCCTGACCTGGACTATGTCAAAGTTCAAGGTCAGCTTTTTCTTTATCCTGCAAAAGGTCTTTCTTTCCCCAAAATGCTGAGGTAGGGGGGTAATTCGCATCACAACATTTTGACTCTTCTTTCAGTATATGACATCATTTCCATTGGCCTTTTTAAAAAAAATTTTTTTTTTTAGAGATAGCTGTTAACATCCTGAAGAAGTTAGCGACTGTCTGACATAAGTTTGATAAAGAATTTACCCAAACTGGTTGCTGTTTTGTTTTCTGTTATTTTTTCTTTTATAGCCGTTAACATTATGTTATTCTTTAACATTGCTTTAACGTATGCTGTTTACATTTGCAGAAAAGTCGAGTGGGAAGGTGTACATCCTGATGGAAGCACGTCTGGAGGCTCTCTTCAAAACTGAAGACGAGTACAACATCTTGGACAAGTAAGTCGTCTCACAAACCTTTTTATGTTTCTTTTTATATTTAGTCAAGTTTTGACTAAATATTTTAACATCGAGGGGGAATCGAAACGAGGGTCGTGGTGTATGTGCGTGCATGTGTGTGTGTGTGCGTGTGTGTGTGTGTGTGTGTGTGTGTAGAGCGATTCAGACTAAACTACTGGACCGATCTTTATGAAATTTGACATGAGAGTTCCTGGGTATGAAATCCCCGAACGTTTTTTTCATTTTTTTGATAAATGTCTTTGATGACGTCATATCCGGCTTTTCGTGAAAGTTGAGGCGGCACTGTCACGCCCTCATTTTTCAACCAAATTGCTTGAAATTTTGGTCAAGTAATCTTCGACGAAGCCCGGGGTTCGGTATTGCATTTCAGCGTGGTGGCTTAAAAATTAATTAATGACTTTGGTCATTAAAAATCTGAAAATTGTAAAAAAAAAATAAAAATTTATAAAACGATCCAAATTTACGTTTATCTTATTCTCCATCATTTGCTGATTCCAAAAACATATAAATATGTTATATTCGGATTAAAAACAAGCTCTGAAAATTAAATATATCAAAATTATTATCAAAATTTTTTTTTCGAAATCAATTTAAAAACACTTTCATCTTATTCCTTGTCGGTTCCTGATTCCAAAAATATATAGATATGATATGTTTGGATTAAAAACACGCTCAGAAAGTTAAAACGAAGAGAGGTACAGAAAAGCGTGCTATCCTTCTCAGCGCAACGAATACCCCGCTCTTCTTGTCAATTCCACGGGCACTGTCTTTGCCACGGGCGGTGGAGTGACGATGCTACGAGTATACGGTCTTGCTGCATTCAGTTTCATTCTGTGAGTTCGACAGCTACTTGACTAAATATTGTATTTTCGCCTTACGCGACTTGTTCTCTGTTTCTTTGGCTGCCATCAGAAACGGATGCTCAAAAGCAGCTTGCGAACCCTTTTCCCCCCTCCCATGTGCAGATCCCTGAAGCACCCGCTGTACACAATTCTACCCATCATGCATAACGGTTTCCATTTCTACTGGCTTCCAGCGATGTTTGAGCATTTATGATTTTGGAAAACTTGCAGTAGTTACTTTGCTGCGATTGTTTTACTCCCATGAGTAATGAGGAGAGTCCTAGGAATGCTGCGATTGTTTTACTCCCCTGAGTAATGAGGAGAGTCCTGGGAATGCTGCGATTGTTTTACTCCCCTGAGTAATGAGGAGAGTCCTAGGAATGCTGCGATTGTTTTACTCCCCTGAGTAATGAGGAGAGTCCTGGGAATGCTGCGATTGTTTTACTCCCCTGAGTAATGAGGAGAGTCCTAGGAATGCTGCGATTGTTTTACTCCCCTGAGTAATGAGGAGAGTCCTGGGAATGAGCAGTGTTACTGTTAGGCTGTCCAGCCGCCCGTAGATTAAAAAAACCTTAACATTGAAGTTATCTCGGATGTTTTTGTAGCTAGATCTTTGAAACTTTGCACACTTCTAGGGTTTGATGATCTCCCAACATACCCCAGTTTGGTTAAACCTCGTCAAATGTTGGGGTCAAAGTGGGGTCATGTTCGATTCATAGAAACTTAACATTGAGGATTTCTCTGTTTTTGAAGCAAGAGCCACCAAATTTCATACACTTGTAGGTTTTGATGATTTTCAAGGAAAGAGGGGTTGTTAGGTTTTGATGATTTTCAAGGAAAGAGGGGTTGTTAGGTTTTCAGTGTGTTCACACTGTTATCACATTCGTATTTCTGTTTGGTTTCATTTTTTGTCCAAAAGATTATCAAAATAGTAAAGACAGTAGGTGGTCTATTTGGGTTTCTTTTTACTCTATGCTTTCCGATTCAGGTTCAAGGGCAAAATGCTGGACGGGATGAAATACAAACCACTGTTCAACTACTTTTCTTATGTGAGTAGCTGTCGATATTATTATTTTTTCTTGTGTAAGTAAAGTATTTCTTTAACTTGGATGCATGATTGTGAAAGAAGGGAACAACTGTGATTTTTATTTTCTAGCTTTTATTTTAATGCCTCTGTATTTACAGTAAAAGAACCCCTATTTTCTAGCTTTTATTTTAATGCCTCTGTATTTACAGTAAGAGAACCCCTATTTTAAGACGTAGACAAATCTAAGAAAATCAGGTCTTAGAAAGGAGGGAGTTTTAAAATGGAGTTAAATTTACAGAGGTTATAAACACACACACAAAATATATAAGATCTGAAAATGGGGGAAGTCTTTAAATTGGGGAGCTTCAAAGGGGGTTACACTATATTTCTTCAAAATACTAGGACACAGCTCTGCTGCACACAACTTACCAGGCTTGAGACTGCCTTCAAAACACCAGGACACAGCTCTGCTACACACAACTTACCAGGCTTGAGACTGCCTTCAAAATACTAGGACACAGCTCTGCTACACACAACTTACCAGGCTTGAGACTGCCTTCAAAACACTAGGACACAGCTTTGCTACACACAACTTACCAGGCTTGAGACTGCCTTCAAAACACTAGGACACAGCTCTGCTACACACAACTTACCAGGCTTGAGACTGCCTTCATTTACAAGCTCTTCAGACCGCCCTTGAGATCCCCATGTTGCACAAGTATGCATACTATTTAAAACGAATTGTGGGGTCATTCTTTCAGGCTTTGTTTACAATTTGATGATCTCATGCCTGGTTACAGACATGGGTCTGTGTGGCTTTGAGTGGGAAGGTTATGAGAACAGAATGGATCGATAAGTGTGTGTAGTGCTTCAGAAGATATGAATTGTACCAGTGTCATTGAATAAAATATCATGTGTTCCCATCATTTTCAGATGCGTGAGAAGACTGGAGCGTTCCGAGTGGTGACAGGGACCTACGTGACGACTGACGCTGGTACCGGCATTGTTCATCAGGCGCCGTACTTTGGTGAGGTAAGAAGCTAGGGACGTACGTGACGACTGACGCTGGTACCGGCATTGTTCATCAGGCGCCGTACTTTGGTGAGGTAAGAAGCTAGGGACCTACGTGACGACTGACGCTGGTACCGGCATTGTTCATCAGGCGCCGTACTTTGGTGAGGTAAGAAGCTAGGGACGTACGTGACGACTGACGCTGGTACCGGCATTGTTCATCAGGCGCCGTACTTTGGTGAGGTAAGAAGCTGCTGCTGGATCTAGCCAACTGCTTTGACCAATAGGGATGGAGAGAGATCTAGCAAACTGCTTTGACCAATAGGGATGGAGAAAGATCTAGCCAACTGCTTTGACCAATAGGGATGGAGAAAGATCTAGCCAACTGCTTTGACCAATAGGGATGGAGAGAGATCTAGCCAACTGCTTTGACAAATAGGGATGGAGAGAGATCTAGCCAACTGCTTTGACCAATAGGGATGGAGAGAGATCTAGCAAACTGCTTTGACCAATAGGGATGGAGAGAGATCTAGCCAACTGCTTTGACCAATAGGGATGGAGAAAGATCTAGCCAACTGCTTTGACCAATAGGGATGGAGAAAGATCTAGCCAACTGCTTTGACCAATAGGGATGGAGAGAGATCTAGCCAACTGCTTTGACCAATAGGGATGGAGAGAGATCTCGCCAACTGCTTTGACCAATAGGGATGGAGAGAGATCTAGCCAACTGCTTTGACCAATAGGGATGGAGAAAGATCTAGCCAACTGCTTTGACCAATAGGGATGGAGAGAGATCTAGCCAACTGCTTTGACCAATAGGGATGGAGAGAGATCTAGCCAACTGCTTTGACCAATAGGGATGGAGAGAGATCTAGCCAACTGCTTTGACCAATAGGGATGGAGAGAGATCTCGCCAACTGCTTTGACCAATAGGGATGGAGAGAGATCTAGCCAACTGCTTTGACCAATAGGGATGGAGAGAGATCTAGCCAACCGCTTTGACCAATAGGGATGGAGACAGATCTAGCCAACTGCTTTGACCAATAGGGATGGAGAAAGATCTAGCCAACTGCTTTGACCAATAGGGATGGAGAGAGATCTAGCCAACTGCTTTGACCAATAGGGATGGAGAAAGATCTAGCCAACTGCTTTGACCAATAGGGATGGAGAGAGATCTAGCCAACTGCTTTGACCAATAGGGATGGAGAAAGATCTAGCCAACTGCTTTGACCAATAGGGATGGAGAAAGATCTAGCCAACTGCTTTGACCAATAGGGATGGAGAGAGATCTAGCCAACTGCTTTGACCAATAGGGATGGAGAGAGATCTAGCCAACTGCTTTGACCAATAGGGATGGAGAGAGATCTAGCCAACTGCTACCTTGAATGGTTGAAAACGACGTTAAACACCAAATAAAGAAAGAAAGAATAGCCAACTGCTTTGACCAATAGGGATGGAGAAAGATCTAGCCAACTGCTTTGACCAATAGGGATGGAGAAAGATCTAGCCAACTGCTTTGACCAATAGGCATGGAGAGAGATCTAGCCAACTGCTTTGACCAATAGGGATGGAGAGAGATCTAGCCAACTGCTTTGACCAATAGGGATGGAGAGAGATCTAGCCAACTGCTTTGACCAATAGGGATGGAGAAAGCAGAGTGAATTACAAGGAAACAGAAGTGCAGGGAACACACAAAACTTGCTTTGTGATTTTCATGTAGACATGGTAAAACAAGACACTAAATTAATTATGTACACCTGTTGCACTTGTAGAGGTTCTTGCTTTGCCCTGAAAACTCTTGCCGTTGTTGTAATACATTTACGAACAAGTTTCTGGCTCATTCTTTTTGTTTAAAGCTGGTAAAAATACTTCAGTTCCTAATTAATTTTAGTCTTAAAAATTTTTTTTATGGTTGCCAAGCACATCATTGTGGGGCGTTTAATCAATTGACATGCATCCGTCCACACACAATATATTTTCATTCATCCTTCACCATTTACCACACAATTTTAGTCTTTAAGAGTTACGGTTTTCTTTCCCTTTTCTCCAGAATGTAAGCTCTTTTGCTTTGGTCTTTCAGGACGATTACAGCGTCACACTGGCAAACGGCATCATCAGCAAAGAGATGAGTGTCATATGCCCTGTGGATGCCTGTGGCTGTTTCACGGAGGATGTCCCGGACTTCAAGGGCATGCACGTCAAGGTACGGAAGACAGAAAAGACCATGTGAATGTGTAGGTGTATGGTGACGAATGTCAAATATAGAAATGTATTGGATTTTCACCGAAAGTGGCGGGGTAAAAATGTCCATACTTGTAAAAACCCACTCGTGCATGAGTGTGTGTGGGAGTTTGAGCCCATGAAAGCACAAGAAGAAGAAGAAGAAATGTATTTTGCTTCAACTGTCAAGCTGGTCGCAAAAAATAGGGGAACCCTTGTTTTGCTGACTTTGAAAATAATTTGTTGAACTTTTTCCTTCATTTTGATGATGTGTTGTGACAGCAAATTGTTCCCAGGTTTGTGAGTATGACAACAGGGGCTTCATGGACAATGATCGTCTTGTGATATGCTTCAGTAGAATATGAGGTAAAAAGCTAGGACAAGTTGAGAAGTTGAGGGTATAACAAAAATGTTGTTGCAATGTTTGCTTCGTGTAATATGCTTCAGTAGAATATGAGGTAAAAAGCTAGGACAAGTTGAGAAGTGGAGGGTATAACAAAAATGTTGTTGCAATGTTTGCTTCGTGTAATATGCTTCAGTAGAATATGAGGTAAAAAGCTAGGACAAGTTGAGAAGTGGAGGGTATAACAAAAATGTTGTTGCAATGTTTGCTTCGTGTAATATGCTTCAGTAGAATATGAGGTAAAAAGCTAGGACAAGTTGAGAAGTGGAGGGTATAACAAAAATGTTGTTGCAATGTTTGCTTCGTGTAATATGCTTCAGTAAAATATGAGGTAAAAAGCTAGGACAAGTTGAGAAGTGGAGGGTATAACAAAAATGTTGTTGCAATTTGTGGCGTGCAGGATGCAGACAAACACATCATCAAGCGTCTCAAGGCTGACGGACGACTGGTGCATGAAGGAACCTGCAAACATAGCTACCCCTTCTGCTGGAGGTAAATGGCCTTAAGCCATATCTGGTTTTTTGTTTGGATTACCTGGGTCATGCAGGGATATCGTTTAGCATCAGTGTACAAAACTTGTTTCAAATCGCCAAAAGTTTGCTGTCTTTTCGGCAGAGCTGCCAAACTTTGTCATGGTGGGAACAAGGTCATGCTGAGGACCGCCAGATACTTCCTCAAATTGCCAAAATAAATTTGGCCTTTTTGGCAAATTGACAGAAAAAAATAAATCTTGGCAACATATCCCTGTTGAGGTGTCTGCTTCCGTTATTTGCATACATTTAAAAAGGAAGATATTAATTTTTCTGACATACCTTAAACAGTTTTCCATGTGTTTGGTATAATTGCTGATTTTTATTTTGCCATGGTGAATGAGAATGTGTGTTTCTCCCTGTAACCAATGGCATGTGTTCATGCTGGATTTGTAGGTCAGAAACGCCACTAATCTACAAAGCGGTGCCCAGCTGGTTTGTGAGAGTAGAACAAGCACGGGAACAACTGCTTGAAAACAACAAGAAGACATACTGGTAAGTGTTTTAGAGTTGGTTGGATTCATTGAATCATATTACAGTAGAACCCCCCCCCCCCCCAATTTAAGACTTCCCCCATTTTGAGACCTTGCTTTTTGAGATTGTTTGTTGATAACCTCTGCTTCCATCTTAAGAACCGGCACGGTTGGCCTTGTGGTAAGGCGTCCGCCCCGTAATCGGGAGGTCGTGGGTTCGAACCCCGGCCGGGTCATACCTAAGAATCTAGTGGCTGCTCCGCCTGGCGTCTGGCATTATGGGGTTAGTGCTAGGACTGGTTGGTCCGGTGTCAGAATAATGTGACTGGGTGAGACATGAAGCCTGTGCTGCGACTTCTGTCTTGTGTGTGGCGCATGTTATATGTCATAGCAGCACCGCCCTGATATGGCCCTTCGTGGTCGGCTGGGCGTTAAGCAAACAAACAAACAAACAAATTCCATCTTAAGACTCCTTCTTTTTTGAGAATGTTTGTTGATAACCTCTACTTCCATCTTAAGACTCCCTCCTTTTTGAGAATGTTTGTTGATAACCTCTACTTCCATCTTAAGACTCCCTCCTTTTTGAGAATGTTTGTTGATAACCTCTACTTCCATCTTAAGACTCCCTCCTTTTTGAGATTGTTTGTTGATAACCTCTACTTCCATCTTAAGACTCCCTCCTTTTTGAGAATGTTTGTTGATAACCTCTACTTCCATCTTAAGACTCCCTCCTTTTTGAGATTGTTTGTTGATAACCTCTGCTTCCATCTTAAGACTCCCTCCTTGATAACCTCTACTTCCATCTTAAGACTCCCTCCTTTTTGAGATTGTTTGTTGATAACCTCTACTTCCATCTTAAGACTCCCTCCTTTTTGAGATTGTTTGTTGATAACCTCTACTTCCATCTTAAGACTCCCTCCTTGATAACCTCTACTTCCATCTTAAGACTCCCTCCTTTTTGAGATTGTTTGTTGATAACCTCTACTTCCATCTTAAGACTCCCTCCTTTTTGAGAATGTTTGTTGATAACCTCTACTTCCATCTTAAGACTCCCTCCTTTTTGAGAACGTTTGTTGATAACCTCTACTTCCATCTTAAGACTCCCACCTTTTTGAGAATGTTTGTTGATAACCTCTGCTTCCATCTTAAGACTCCCTCCTTTTTGAGAATGTTTGTTGATAACCTCTACTTCCATCTTAAGACTCCCTCCTTTTTGAGATTGTTTGTTGATAACCTCTACTTCCATCTTAAGACTCCCTCCATTTTGAGAATGTTTGTTGATAACCTCTACTTCCATCTTAAGACTCCCTCCTTTTTGAGAATGTTTGTTGATAACCTCTACTTCCATCTTAAGACTCCCACCTTTTTGAGAATGTTTGTTGATAACCTCTGCTTCCATCTTAAGACTCCCTCCTTTTTGAGAATGTTTGTTGATAACCTCTACTTCCATCTTAAGACTCCCTCCTTTTTGAGAATGTTTGTTGATAACCTCTACTTCCATCTTAAGACTCCCTCCTTTTTGAGAATGTTTGTTAATAACCTCTACTTCCATCTTAAGACTCCCTCCTTTTTGAGAATGTTTGTTGATAACCTCTACTTCCATCTTAAGACTCCCTCCTTTTTGAGTCACTTGAGAAAAAGTGACTCTATGTAATCGGTCAGTGTTAGTCTGTCCGGCCGGCCGTCCGTCCGGCCGTCCGGCCGGCCGTCCGTAGACACCACCTTAACGTTGGACTTTTCTCGGAAACTATCAAAGCGATCGGGCTCATATTTTGTTTAGTCGTGACCTCCAATGACCTCTACACTTTAACGATGGTTTCGTTGACCTTTGACCTTTTTCAAGGTCACAGGTCAGCGTCAAAGGAAAAATTAGACATTTTATATCTTTGACAAAGTTCATCGGATGTGATTGAAACTTTGTAGGATTATTCTTTACATCAAAGTATTTACATCTGTAGCCTTTTACGAACGTTATCAGAAAAACAAGGGAGATAACTAGCCTTTTCTGTTCGGCAACACACAACTTAACGTTGGGCTTTTCTCGGAAACTATAAAAGTGACCGGGCTCAAATTTTATGTGAACGTGACTCATTGTGTTGTGAATAGCAATTTCTTCCTGTCCATCTGATGCCTCATATAATATTCAGAACTGCGAAAGTGACTCGATCGAGCGTTTGCTCTTCTTGTTGAGAATGTTTGTTGATAACCTCTGCTTCCATCTTAAGACTCCCTCCTTTTTGAGTCACTTGAGAAAAAGTGACTCTATGTAATCGGTCAGTGTTAGTCTGTCCGGCGTCCGTAGACACCACCTTAACGTTGGACTTTTCTCGGAAACTATCAAAGCGATCGGGCTCATATTTTGTTTAGTCGTGACCTCCAATGACCTCTACACTTTAACGATGGTTTCGTTGACCTTTGACCTTTTTCAAGGTCACAGGTCAGCGTCAAAGGAAAAATTAGACATTTTATATCTTTTCTCGGAAACTATCAAAGCGATCGGGCTCATATTTTGTTTAGTCGTGACCTCCAATGACCTCTACACTTTAACGATGGTTTCGTTGACCTTTGACCTTTTTCAAGGTCACAGGTCAGCGTCAAAGGAAAAATTAGACATTTTATATCTTTGACGAAGTTCATCGGATGTGATTGAAACTTTGTAGGATTATTCTTTACATCAAAGTATTTACATCTGTAGCCTTTTACGAACGTTATCAGAAAAACAAGGGAGATAACTAGCCTTTTCTGTTCGGCAACACACAACTTAACGTTGGGCTTTTCTCGGAAACTATAAAAGTGACCGGGCTCAAATTTTATGTGAACGTGACTCATTGTGTTGTGAATAGCAATTTCTTCCTGTCCATCTGATGCCTCATATAATATTCAGAACTGCGAAAGTGACTCGATCGAGCGTTTGCTCTTCTTGTTGAGAATGTTTGTTGATAACCTCTGCTTCCATCTTAAGACTCCCTCCTTTTTGAGAATGTTTGTTGATAACCTCTACTTCCATCTTAAGACTCCCTCCTTTTTGAGAATGTTTGTTGATAACCTCTGTTTCCATCTTAAGACTCCCTCCTTTTTGAGAATGTTTGTTGATAACCTCTACTTCCATCTTAAGACTCCCTCCTTTTTGAGAATGTTTGTTGATAACCTCTACTTCCATCTTAAGACTCCCTCCTTTTTGAGAATGTTTGTTGATAACCTCTACTTCCATCTTAAGACTCCCTCCTTTTTGAGAATGTTTGTTGATAACCTCTACTTCCATCTTAAGACTCCCTCCTTTTTGGGAATGTTTGTTGATAACCTCTACTTCCATCTTAAGACGCCCTCCTTTTTGAGAATGTTTGTTGATAACCTCTACTTCCATCTTAAGACTCCCTCCTTTTTGAGAATGTTTGTTGATAACCTCTACTTCCATCTTAAGACTCCCTCCTTTTTGAGAATGTTTGTTGATAACCTCTACTTCCATCTTAAGACTCCCTCCTTTTTGAGAATGTTTGTTGATAACCTCTACTTCCATCTTAAGACTCCCTCCTTTTTGAGAATGTTTGTTGATAATCTCTGTTTCCATCTTAAGACTCCCTCCTTTTTGAGAATGTTTGTTGATAACCTCTACTTCCATCTTAAGACGCCCTCCTTTTTGAGAATGTTTGTTGATAACCTCTACTTCCATCTTAAGACTCCCTCCTTTTTGAGAATGTTTGTTGATAACCTCTACTTCCATCTTGAGACTCCCTCCTTTTTAAGACCTGATTTCTGAGATTTTTGGAGGTGTTAAAAGAGAGGTTGCACTGTAGTGTTGTTGCAAACAGTCTTTGCTATTATTTCATCAGTCCCACGGGTGGGGAACTGTTCCGCACCATTCTCGTATGGAGCGACGTGTTCCGGTTGTAGATAGTCGCTATTTTGTCACTTGCACTTGATCGCGCGCGAAGGTAGGTTGGTCAGTCAGACCCTTCTCACAATATCTGGCGCATCGTGTCACAGGATGGCTAGACTACATTTACATGTTATAGAAATGTTGTTTGGGGGTCTAGATTGTCAACAAGCTCGCTTTATGTGACGAAAATGCCTGTTTTTGACACGTTTTGGTGTTTTTGTCGTGAATCAAGTTGTGTAGACCACAGAGATTGCCATTTGGCGTGAGACCAATGCTGAAAATATGTTTTCATTGCAACAAAAGCAATCAGCGAGGTTTAGACTGGTTTGTGATTTGATTATTTGATTGAGACCATCTAAAACAAATATTTTGAATGATTAAACTCTATTACACCTGTCGTAAGCATTTAGAGCGCTAGCTTCCCTGTTTATCAGATCATTAATTACGATTAATTTCTGTGACTGGTGGAATGCAGTGAAAACAGTCACTTCGAACATTATTCAACAGATTTAAGAGAATGGTAGTGTTTCACAGGGTACCAGACTTTGTGAAGGAGAAGCGTTTCGGCAACTGGCTGCGTGACGCGCGAGACTGGGCGGTGTCCAGAAACCGCTACTGGGGTACACCCGTCCCCCTCTGGGTCAGCGAGGATGGACAAGAGGTGACCTTTCAGCTCTTAACTTTCAACTCCTAACTTGGCTCAACAAATATTGCACCACTGTTTCTACCTCTGCTAAAATATTCATTTGCATGTCATTTTTCTTTAACTTTCTATTTTCCAAAAGGCATTTTCTTTGGCTGTTTGGCACACTTTTTGGACAAAGTTTTACATTTTTTTGGCCAAGTTTATCGTATTTTTGTCAGTTTTGTGTTGAATGTCAAATGGGATACATTGTTAACAAAGGTCATGTTGTGCGGTGACAGGTGGTGTGTATCGGATCTGTGGCGGAACTGAAGGAGCTGACTGGTGTTGAGGTCACTGATCTACACAGGGAAAAGTCAGTACAGCATGTGTGTGTGTGTGTGTGTGTGTGTGAGTGCGTGTGTGCATGTGTGTGTGCGTGCGCATGTGTGTGAGTTTGTGCGCATGTGAGTGTGTGACTGTGATAGCTTCCACTTTTACACCAATTAATATGAAAGTTAGAAACCTATAAATGTTTCCATATTTGCATCTGTTTGGACCCATTAGAATGTGGATTTGTGAAATCTTCCTCTAATCCCCCCCCCCCCCCTCCACATCACCTTGAAGTGTTTTTGCTTGATTACAATAAAAGCCCTGGTATTTGGGCGTGTGTGCAATTTAGTGAAAGTCTCAAGTGCCATCATTTTATTAATTTTTTTCTGATTTTCAATTAAGGCTTTCCTCGAGTTCGACCCCTGGGTCTTGTATAACGCAGCGTCTAATCCGTGTATGAAATAGGAAAAAAATCAAAGAGACAGCCTGAGTACCAGTCAAACAACTTGTGATAATGCATGTTTCAGCTACTAGGTACTGCCCTGGCCAAGTTTCCTCGAGCTCTCAAGCCACCCAGCTATCACAATGGACCTGCCTTTGATCTGGCCGCACATACAGAGCACACCTGGCGAGATCAAAGGCATTGTGATAGCTGGGTGGCCTTGTTTATAGACACGACCTTCTTCCCAGGGGTCAATGACCCAGTTTTTGCCATGAGAGGTGGTTCCCCTGTCATATCTGAGAGAGGAAACACTTCCTGCACCCCTGGGAAGAAGGTCGTGTCTATAAACAATGGACCTGCCTTTGATCTCGCACTCTGTATTCTTCCTTTGATGTGCGGCTTATTTTCATTCTTCGACCGTTTGTTACCGGTATACTTTTTCAATTTTGGTGCGCCCTATCGGCCCCCTGCGCCCAATGGGTGACTGGATTACAATTTTTTTTAAAAAGAAGGGGGTGCGTCTTGTATAACGAAGCGCCTTGTCACCTGCGGTAGATACTTATTGTCATTTAGAATTTGTCCTATACTGTTTGTTCCCTTCTATGTACCTGGAGAAAGTGCTCTTGAATAGCTGGTTAATCTTGAAGTCCTGGAGAAAGTGCTCTTGAATAGCTGGTTAATCTTGGCTGCTTAATCTTGAATAGTTGGTTAATCTTGAATAGCTGGTTAATCTTGAATAGCTGGTTAATCTTGAATAGCTGGTTAATCTTGAATAGCTGGTTAATCTTGAATAGCTGGTTAATCTTGAATAGCTGGTTAATCTTGAAGTCTTACAAGAGAAGTTTGACCGTACTTACATTGACTGTATCTTTTGGTTGATTGGTTGATTAATTGTTCCCCCACTGTCATTTCAGCATAGACCACCTGACCATTCCATCAGCACATGGCAAGGGTGTTCTGCGTCGTGTCACAGAGGTGTTTGACTGCTGGTTTGAGTCCGGCAGCATGCCGTACGCACAGAGCCACTACCCCTTCTCGAGCAAGAAGGACTTTGAGGACACTTTCCCCGCCGACTTCATCGCTGAGGGGATCGACCAGACTCGTGGATGGTAAGGAGTTCTCCTTTCGTTGATATTTTATTTTAGAAATTGAAAAAAAAGGATAACATGGTAATGATTTGGATTTTTTATTCCAGAAATATAAAGAAAACTTTTGACAGAAATTTAAACAGCTTTCTTGCTGGCAGAATTGAGTTGTCACAAGGTTATCTTAAGTGGACTTTGTTCCTCCCTGTCATTGCTGTGTGAAGACAATTGTTCTTGACTGTAGTTGGACATAACTGTTGCTGCTTGCAGGTTCTACACACTGCTGGTGCTGTCCACACTGCTGTTCTTGACTGTAGTTGGACATAACTGGTGCTGCTTGCAGGTTCTACACACTGCTGGTGCTGTCCACACTGCTGTTCTTGACTGTAGTTGGACATTACTGTTGCTGTTTGCAGGTTCTACACTCTGCTGGTGCTGTCCACGCTGCTGTTCTTGACTGTAGTTGGACATTACTCTTGCTGCTTGCAGGTTCTACACACTGCTGGTGCTGTCCACACTGCTGTTCTTGACTGTAGTTGGACATTACTGTTGCTGCTTGCAGGTTCTACACACTGCTGGTGCTGTCCACACTGCTGTTCTTGACTGTAGTTGGACATTACTCTTGCTGCTTGCAGGTTCTACACACTGCTGGTGCTGTCCACACTGCTGTTCTTGACTGTAGTTGGACATTACTCTTGCTGCTTGCAGGTTCTACACACTGCTGGTGCTGTCCACACTGCTGTTCTTGACTGTAGTTGGACATTACTCTTGCTGCTTGCAGGTTCTACACACTGCTGGTGCTGTCCACACTGCTGTTCGGGAAGCCGCCCTTCAGGAACCTGGTGGCCAACGGGCTGGTGCTGGCATCGTAAGCATCCTTCTTCTCGTCTACAGTGGAACCCTTTTAAGACCTCCAAAAATCTGAGAAAACAAGGTCTTAAAAAGGAGGGAGTCTTAAAATGGGGGAGTCTTAAAATGGGGGTAATTTTACAGAGGTTAAGAACAGACAGTCTGAGAAAACAAGGTCTTAAAAAGGGAGGGAGTCTTAAATTGCGGGGTCTTAAAAGGGGGGTCCCCTGTACTGTGCCATGATGTTCACCAGTCACGTTCACATTGTTTGCCTCTTGAGGCGGTAATGGTTAAACGATGGTCACAAAGAACTGTCAACTGTTTGGAGATCTTGTCCATAAGGCTACCAGTTGTTTCCGCTGCAGGAAAACCACAGGTTATTTTGTAAACCAATAATGATAATTAGACTATGATCATAAGCAAATCATCTCTAGTTCTGACGGTGTACGCTGCTGTGTTGGGCTGTTGTTTCACTGACACAGTGAATTCTAAAAAATTATCGGACAGAGCTGTTTGCAAATCAACCACAGTTTTGTCAGTCTGTTGTTGTTTGACTGATACTGTCCCGCAGTGGGGCACTGCGGTTATGAATTTAAAGCCCCTCCTGTTTTTGGAACCGCAGGAGCTTTCTAGTTTGCTGTTAGGTAGATTTTTGGTTCCTCTTTCCTGTCATGCTCTCTTTTTCTTCATGAATTCTTTTCTTTTTTCTGCCTTCTTGCTCATTCACCTGTATTTTTTCCAAAAATCTCTTCTCTTGCCGCTTGTCTCGCGATTCATGTATAGTTTAATCTGTTAGTGTTCTGATGTAAGTCCAGCAGTAGATAGGTTAAGCCTATTTTAACATACTGGAAACTGGTAATCTTCCAGTAGGTATTAATTTAGTTTTACTAAAGCCTGCTGGGACACAAGTAATGGGTTAGTGCATTTGTAAACAGGAATCGCTTGACAAGTGGCCCCCTTCATCCCCCCCTTCCTCGTCCTGATATGGCTCTGCGTAGTCGGCTGGACGTTAAGCAACAAATAAACAAACAAACAAACAGACTGATACTGTGCTTGTTCGGAAAGAAGTGTTTCGGGTAAAACAAACCAAAAAAGCGTTAGTCAGTTACTAAAACCCTGTTCATATTTGTATGCCATTTTTGTATTTAAAATACTGAAGAATGCAATTAAAAATGTTTTAAAAAAAGCAAAAAGCATTCACACCTCTTGTCAGTGTTTGTCACCGCATTATGCTGATCAGTTGTTTGACTGACACAGTGATTGTTCAGAAAAAATTGTTTCAGTCAAACTTTTTGTTTAAAGCATTCATATCTCTGTCAGTGTATGCCACCACTTGAAAACCACATGTTCGCTCGCGTGTGTGTGTGATTGTGTGTGACAGTGTGTTGTGCATGTGTCACAGTGGGTTTTTGTGTGTGTGGGTTTTTGTGTGTGTGTGTGTGGAGCACTTAGCGGAAAACCACTAGAAAGCTGTTGATAAAAGTGAAGATATTGGGTATTGTTGACAGTGAAGATATTGGGTATTGTTGACAGTGAAGATATGGGGTATTGTTGACAGTGAAGATATTGGGTATTGTTGACAGTGAAGATATTGGGTATTGTTGACAGTGAAGACATTGGGTATTGTTGACAGTGAAGACATTGGGTATTGTTGACAGTGAAGACATTGGGTATTGTTGACAGTGAAGACATTGGGTATTGTTGACAGTGAAGATATTGGGTATTGTTGACAGTGAAGATATTGGGTATTGTTGACAGTGAAGATATGGGGTATTGTTGACAGTGACGGGCAGAAGATGAGCAAGAGGAAGAAGAACTACCCGGACCCCTTGGAGATGGCCCACAAGTACGGAGCTGACGCCCTCAGGCTCTACCTCATCAACTCGCCGGCCGTGCGCGCCGAGAACCTGCGCTTCAAGGAGGAGGGCGTGCGTGACGTGGTCAAGGACGTCTTCCTGCCGTGGTACAACGCTTACCGCTTCCTCATGCAGAACGTGGAGAGGTTGGAAAGGGTGAGCCATGAAATGTGGGATGATACGTCTTGTTTGACGCCCTCATGCTAAAACCATTAGGGGAATATTGCTGTGAAATCTGTGACTTTATCATTGGGTTCTTCCCTCTATGTGGCCCTCCAGCTTTTAACCCCTTTATGTTGCCCTCCAGCTTTTAACCCCTTTATGTTGCCCTCCAGCTTTTAACCCCTTGTTGGTTCTCTGCTGTTTTTGCTTTTGCTTTTTTGTTTTCCTTTGTATGTGTTTGTTTGGTGGTCCAGAAGATGCCTCTATAGGTGAAACAAATTGACTCTGTGTGTGTCTGTTGCTCACCTGTTGGAATCATTGCCTGTGTATGTGTTGCTGTTACCAGGAGGAGGGGTCCAAGTTTGTGTACAAGGAAGGAAAGATGGAGGCGTCCGGTAACTACATGGACCGCTGGATCCTGTCCTTCACACAGTCGCTGGTCAAGTTCGTCACCAAGGAGATGGCCGGTGAGTGGACGAATTCCAATCAAAAACTGTCGGGTTTGTATGGGTTGTGGCAGAGTGACCTTTTCTTGGTGTATGGGTTGTGGGAGAGTGACCTTTTCTTGGTGTATGGGTTGTGGGAGAGTGACCTTTTCTTGGTGTATGGGTTGTGGGAGAGTGACCTTTTCTTGGTGTATGGGTTGTGGGAGAGTGACCTTTTCTTGCAAAACCTTGTACAAACATTGGAGGGGCCAATTACGAGCGAGGGGTGTGTCGAAAAACATCAGGATGTATGAGGGTTACGGTGCGATGGTTAGTGCGTAAGTCTTCAAGCTTTCAATCAAGGCAGGAAGAGAAATATATTGAGTGGATTTTATATGTGCAGACTTGTTATTGCCTCTTCCAACTTGACGTGCGCAGCATTGTTTAAGATGATTGCACATGTTAAACATCTCATACTTGTTTATCAACATGCAAGAGTAGCCTTTGCTTATGGCGTTGTGACTAAGGATGCAAACAAGTCAATGCAGGACCAGTCCCACAAGTCTTACCCTGTGCGGGAAGCACCCAGGTTGTTTAATTTTACTATGTGCCCAAGTGGAGAGATGCTCTTATCCTATGTAAAAGCCTGGCTAGATCAGACGTGCTTTACAGGATTGCTTACACAGTAACAAGTGTATCATTGTGTGAACAGGACACTAACTTCTGTTGTTCAGAGTACCATTGAACATTGGAGAGGGTGTTCCTAGGTACATATCGTCATCAACCTCGATTCTTGGCGATTTTGATGTTTTTGTGCTTCAGACTAAGTAAATCGTTCTCAATGAGAAATATTCTCTAAAAAATAGAACGGACAATACATGACGGACAATACATGACGGACAATACATGACGGACAATACATGATTTAACATTCTTTCATCTTTTTATCCATACCATGTACAAATATAAACACTATTTCACAATACAAATGATCAGTGTTGGCCTTCTGCTGAAAAGCTGTCTAACATGAGTTATGTCAAACTTCTGTGATGACGTGGATGTGCTGTCCCTTGAAGTGGTTTGCATTGTTGTGCGTGCAGCCTACCATCTGTACACTGTGATGCCTGCTCTGGTCAAGTTTGTAGACCAGCTGACCAACTGGTACGTCCGCATGAACCGACGCAGGCTCAAGGTACACTTTACACTTGATTGACATGATTTTGAGTTTCGTGTGATGGGATGGGGTTTCTTTACGTTGTGGGTACTTTAGTAAAGTGAGAGTTGGTGGTGGCTGACATTTAAGCAAGAAGTTTTTTTTATTGTGGCTGTATATATGCTTATCAGACATGGTCCTTACTTACTTCAGGGGGTCACATCATGATAAAACTGTCCATCGGCAAGCTGAAGTCAATTTGGGATGGTCAGTTATTGATGTTTCTTGCCTGGAAAAGCGAAGGGGGTAAGCTGAAGTCAATTTGGGATGGTCAGTTATTGATGTTTCTTGCCTGGAAAAGCGAAGGGGGTCATACGAGACCGCCTCACTCTGATTTTCTTGGTTCCAAATTTGTGTTTGTCTTTGTTATTTTTAGCTTGATAAAAAGTGTCCCTGCCTGACCGTTATAACATTAGCAGGTCAGCTAGGATCGGTCCTGATTGGTCAAATAGCCATATGGGGCACTGAAATGATAGTAAATAGCTTTAGCCTTCACAAATCCATAGACTGATTTGATTGCTTCAGTGATTGATTGATTGATTGATTGATTGATTGATGCATACTCTGAACTTTATGATTTTCTCTGTCCTATAGGGTGAAGGCGGTGTGGCTGACTGTCACAAGGCGCTGGAATCTTTCTACTCCGTTCTCTTCTCCATGACCAAAGTGATGGTAAAGTAACGTTTTCTTCTGCATGACCAAAGTGATGGTAAAGTAACGTTTTCTTCTCCATGACCAAAGTGATGGTAAAGTAACGTTTTCTTCTGCATGACCAAAGTGATGGTAAAGTAACGTTTTCTTCTCCATGACCAAAGTGATGGTAAAGTAACGTTTTCTTCTCCATGACCAAAGTGATGGTAAAGTAACGTTTTCTTCTCCATGACCAAAGTGATGGTAAAGTAACGTTCTCTTCTCCATGACCAAAGTGATGGTAAAGTAACGTTCTCTTCTCCATGACCAAAGTGATGGTAAAGTAACGTTTTCTTCTCCATGACCAAAGTGATGGTAAAGTAACGTTCTCTTCTCCATGACCAAAGTGATGGTAAAGTAACGTTCTCTTCTCCATGACCAAAGTGATGGTAAAGTAACGTTCTCTTCTCCATGACCAAAGTGATGGTAAAGTAACGTTCTCTTCTCCATGACCAAAGGGATGGTAAAGTAACGTTCTCTGCTCCATGACCAAAGTGATGGTAAAGTAACGTTCTCTGCTCCATGACCAAAGTGATGGTAAAGTAACGTTCTCTGCTCCATGACCAAAGTGATGGTAAAGTAACGTTCTCTGCTCCATGACCAAAGTGATGGTAAAGTAACGTTCTCTGCTCCATGACCAAAGTGATGGTAAAGTAACGTTTTCTTCTGCATGACCAAAGTGATGGTAAAGTAACGTTTTCTTCTCCATGACCAAAGTGATGGTAAAGTAACGTTTTCTTCTCCATGACCAAAGTGATGGTAAAGTAACGTTCTCTTCTCCATGACCAAAGTGATGGTAAAGTAACGTTCTCTTCTCCATGACCAAAGTGATGGTAAAGTAACGTTCTCTTCTCCATGACCAAAGTGATGGTAAAGTAACGTTCTCTTCCTTTGTTGTGATTCTTTTTGGTTGTATGTTTTCTTTATTTGTGTCCATTTCTCTTGTAATCCTTTGGTCTGTTTACTTGTCTACACGGTTTATATCTCTGTCAGTGTCAACCTATCATGTCTGTGTCAACCTGTCTCTGTCAACCTATCACATGTCTCGGTCAACCTATCACGTGTCTCTGTCAACCTATCACGTGTCTCTGTCAACCTATCACATGTCTCTGTCAACCTATCACATGTCTCTGTCAACCTATCACGTGTCTCTGTCAACCTATCACATGTCTGTCAACCTATCACGTGTCTCTGTCAACTTAGCACGTGTCTGTGTCAACCTATCACATGTCTGTGTCAACCTATCATGTGTCTGTGTCAACCTATCACATGTCTGTGTCAACCTATCATGTGTCTGTGTCAACCTATCACATGTCTGTGTCAACCTATCACATGTCTGTGTCAACCTATCACGTGTCTGTGTCAACCTAGCACGTGTCTGTGTCAACCTATCACGTGTCTCTGTCAACCTATCACATGTCTCTGTCAACCTATCACGTGTCTCTGTCAACCTAGCACGTGTCTGTGTCAACCTATCACGTGTCTCTGTCAACCTATCACATGTCTCTGTCAACCTATCACGTGTCTGTGTCAACCTAGCACGTGTCTGTGTCAACCTATCACATGTCTGTGTCAACCTATCACGTGTCTGTGTCAACCTATCACGTGTCTGTGTCAATCTATCACGTGTCTGTGTCAACCTAGCACGTGTCTGTGTCAACCTATCACGTGTCTCTGTCAACCTATCACGTGTCTCTGTCAACCTATCACATGTCTCTGTCAACCTATCACGTGTCTGTGTCAACCTATCACATGTCTCTGTCAACCTATCACGTGTCTCTGTCAACCTATCACGTGTCTCTGTCAACCTATCACGTGTCTGTGTCAACCTAGCATGTGTCTGTGTCAACCTATCACATGTCTGTGTCAACCTATCACATGTCTGTGTCAACCTATCACGTGTCTCTGTCAACCTATCACATGTCTCTGTCAACATATCACGTATCTGTGTCAACCTATCACATGTCTGTGTCAACCTAGCACGTGTCTGTGTCAACCTATCACATGTCTGTGTCAACCTATCACATGTCTGTGTCAACCTATCACGTGTCTGTGTCAACCTATTACGTGTCTGTGTCAACCTATCACGTGTCTGTGTCAACCTAGCACATGTCTCTGTCAACCTATCACGTGTCTCTGTCAACCTATCACGTGTCTGTGTCAACCTAGCACGTGTCTGTGTCAACCTATCACATGTCTGTGTCAACCTATCACGTGTCTGTGTCAACCTATCACGTGTCTGTGTTAACCTATCACGTGTCTGTGTCAACCTAGCACGTGTCTGTGTCAACCTATCACGTGTCTCTGTCAACCGATCACATGTCTCTGGCAACATATCACGTATCTGTGTCAACCTATCACATGTCTGTGTCAACCTAGCACGTGTCTGTGTCAACCTATCACATGTCTGTGTCAACCTATCACATGTCTGTGTCAACCTATCACGTGTCTGTGTCAACCTATCATGTGTCTGTGTCAACCTATCACGTGTCTCTGTCAACCTATCACATGTCTCTGTCAACCTATCACGTGTCTCTGTCAACCTATCACGTGTCTCTGTCAACCTATCACGTGTCTGTGTCAACCTAGCACGTGTCTGTGTCAACCTATCACATGTCTGTGTCAACCTATCACATGTCTGTGTCAACCTATCACGTGTCTCTGTCAACCTATCACATGTCTGTGTCAACCTATCACGTATCTGTGTCAACCTATCACATGTCTGTGTCAACCTAGCACGTGTCTGTGTCAACCTATCACATGTCTGTGTCAACCTATCACGTGTCTCTGTCAACCTATCACGTGTCTGTGTCAACCTAGCACGTGTCTGTGTCAACCTATCACATGTCTGTGTCAACCTATCACGTGTCTCTGTCAACCTATCACATGTCTGTGTCAACCTATCACGTATCTGTGTCAACCTATCACATGTCTCTGTCAACCTATCACATGTCTCTGTCAACCTATCACGTGTCTGTGTCAACCTATCACGTGTCTGTGTCAACCTATCACATGTCTGTGTCAACCTGTCATGTGTCTGTGTCAACCTATCGCATGTCTGTGTCAACCTGTCACGTGTCTGTGTCAACCTATCACATGTCTGTGTCAACCTGTCACGTGTCTGTGTCAACCTGTCACGTATCTGTGTCAACCTATCACGTGTCTGTGTCAACCTATCACATGTCTGTGTCAACCTGTCACGTGTCTGTGTCAACCTGTCACGTATCTGTGTCAACCTATCACGTGTCTGTGTCAACCTATCACATGTCTGTGTCAACCTGTCACGTGTCTGTGTCAACCTGTCACATGTCTGTGTCAACCTATCACATGTCTGTGTCAACCTATCGCATGTCTGTGTCAACCTGTCACGTGTCTGTGTCAACCTATCACATGTCTGTGTCAACCTATCACATGTCTGTGTCAACCTATCGCATGTCTGTGTCAACCTATCACGTGTCTGTGTCAACCTGTCACATGTCTGTGTCAACCTATCACGTGTCTGTGTCAACCTATCGCATGTCTGTGTCAACCTATCACGTGTCTGTGTCAACCTATCGCATGTCTGTGTCAACCTGTCACGTGTCTGTGTCAACCTATCGCATGTCTGTGTCAACCTATCACGTGTCTGTGTCAACCTATCACGTGTCTCTGTCAACCTATCACGTGCCTCTGTCAACCTATCGCATGTCTGTGTCAACCTATCGCATGTCTCTGTCAACCTATCACATGTCTGTGTCAACCTATCACGTGTCTGTGTCAACCTATCACATGTCTGTGTCAACCTATCACGTGTCTGTGTCAACCTATCATGTCTGTGTCAACCTGTCTCTGTCAACCTATCACATGTCTGTGTCAACCTATCACGTGTCTGTGTCAACCTATCACGTGTCTGTGTCAACCTATCACGTGTCTGTGTCAACCTATCACGTGTCTGTGTCAACCTATCACATGTCTGTGTCAACCTATCACATGTCTGTGTCAACCTATCACGTGTCTGTGTCAACCTATCACGTGTCTGTGTCAACCTATCACGTGTCTGTGTCAACCTGTCACGTGTCTGTGGCAGAAGGGGATTAAGATAAGACGCAAGATAATTTATTGTCCATACATTTAACAATGGATGAAAAAGTGTGGGTCTTCTACTCTTAAACAACCAAACAACATATGACAACAACAAACATAAAACATACGAAGTAAGAACATCCGAAAATGTCGGAAAAGTTTGCGTAATTATTAAACTTCCTGCTATTCTTATCATACGGGGATTAATATTGTCTAAAACGAGTTACAAAGTTAAGTGATATCTGTGTTGGAGAAGCTAAGATAATGTAAGAATAGCTTCAATGGTACTTTGACGTGTATGTTTTGGGTGAATGGTTCGTGGAATGTTACCGTTTTCACTGTGTAAGACCATCCTTTCTCATTGTAGAACAAGATTCATGTTTGCATCCTTCTCCCTTTCCAGGCTCCCTTCACGCCCTTCCTGACAGATCTCATGTACCAAAACATGCGCCACCTACTGGCCAAAGATGAAACCAGCAAAGACGACACTCGCAGCGTTCACTTCCTGATGCTGCCCAAGGCCAGGGAAGACTTGATCCACACGGAGATCGAGTCGGCCGTGTCACGCATGCAGACCGTCATCGAGCTGGGCCGAGTCATCAGGGACAGGGCAACACTGCCTGTCAAGGTAGGGGTGGACGTTGGAGGCAGTTTGATTTTATTTGTTGCCTTTCTATTGGGGTCTGGAGCCACCCAGCTTTCCCACTCTCTCTCTGTTCATTTCTTACATTCATTTATTCTTTTTTCTATCTTGCGTGCTCTCTCTCCCCCCCTCCCTCTCTCTCTACCTCCCTCATTCTCTTTGTCTCTCTCTCTGTCCCCCTCCCTCTCTCGCCCCCCTCCCTCTCTCTCCCTCCCTCATTCTCTTTGTCTCTCTCTCTGTCCCCCTCCCTCCCTCTCTACCTCCCTCATTCTCTTTGTCTCTCTCTGTCCCCCTCCCTCTCTCTCCCCCTCCCTCTCTCTCCCCCTCCCTCTCTCTCCCTCCCTCATTCTCTTTGTCTCTCTCTCTGTCCCCCTCCCTCTCTCTCCCCCTCCCTCTCTCTCCCTCCCTCATTCTCTTTGTCTCTCTCTCTGTCCCCCTCCCTCTCTCTCCCCCTCCCTCTCTCTCCCCCTCCCTCTCTCTCCCTCCCTCATTCTCTTTGTCTCTCTCTCTCTCCCCCTCCCTCTCTCTCTACCTCCCTCATTCTCTTTGTCTCTCTCTCTGTCCCCCTCCCTCTCTCTCCCCCTCCCTCTCTCTCCCCCTCCCTCTCTCTCCCTCCCTCATTCTCTTTGTCTCTCTCTCTCCCCCCTCCCTCTCTCTCTCCCTCCCTCATTCTCTTTGTCTCTCTCTCTCCCCCCTCCCTCTCTCTCCCCCCTCCCTCTCTCTCTACCTCCCTCATTCTCTTTGTCTCTCTCTCTGTCCCCCTCCCTCTCTCTCCCCCCTCCCTCTCTCTCTACCTCCCTCATTCTCTTTGTCTCTCTCTCTCCCCCCTCCCTCTCTCTCCCCCCCTCCCTCTCTCTCTACCTCCCTCATTCTCTTTGTCTCTCTCTCTGTCCCCCTCCCTCTCTCTCCCCCCTCCCTCTCTCTACCTCCCTCATTCTCTTTGTCTCTCTCTCTGTCCCCCTCCCTCTCTCTCCCCCTCCCTCTCTCTCCCTCCCTCTCTCCCCCTCCCTCTCTCTCTACCTCCCTCATTCTCTTTGTCTCTCTCTCTGTCCCCCTCCCTCTCTCTCCCCCTCCCTCTCTCTCCCTCCCTCTCTCCCCCTCCCTCTCTCTCTACCTCCCTCATTCTCTTTGTCTCTCTCTCTGTCCCCCTCCCTCTCTCTCCCCCTCCCTCTCTCTCCCTCCCTCTCTCCCCCTCCCTCCCTCTCTACCTCCCTCATTCTCTTTGTCTCTCTCTCTGTCCCCCTCCCTCTCTCTCCCCCCTCCCTCTCTCTACCTCCCTCATTCTCTTTGTCTCTCTCTCTCTCCCCCTCCCTCTCTCTCCCCCCTCCCTCTCTCTCTACCTCCCTCATTCTCTTTGTCTCTCTCTCTCTCCCCCTCCCTCTCTCTCCCCCCTCCCTCTCTCTCTACCTCCCTCATTCTCTTTGTCTCTCTCTCTCCCCCTCCCTCTCTCGCCCCCCTCCCTCTCTCTCCCTCCCTCATTCTCTTTGTCTCCCTCTCTCTCCCCCCTCCCTCTCTCTACCTCCCTCATTCTCTTTGTCTCTCTCTCTCTCCCCCCTCCCTCTCTCTCCCCCCTCCCTCTCTCTCTACCTCCCTCATTCTCTTTGTCTCTCTCTCTCCCCCTCCCTCTCTCGCCCCCCTCCCTCTCTCTACCTCCCTCATTCTCTTTGTCTCTCTCTCTCCCCCTCCCTCTCTCGCCCCCCTCCCTCTCTCTCTACCTCCCTCATTCTCTTTGTCTCTCTCTCTCCCCCTCCCTCTCTCTCCCCCCTCCCTCCCTCTCTACCTCCCTCATTCTCTTTGTCTCTCTCTCTCTCCCCCCTCCCCCTCTCTCCCCCCTCCCTCTCTCTCTACCTCCCTCATTCTCTTTGTCTCTCTCCCCCTCCCTCTCTCTCCCCCCTCCCTCCCTCTCTACCTCCCTCATTCTCTTTATTTCTTTCCTTCATTCATTCGTCTGTCTCTCTTACTTGCACTCTCTCTCTGTCTCTCCCTCCCTCTCTTTTGCTCTCATTCTCTTTGTCTCTCTCTCTGTCCCCCTCCCTCTCTCTCTCTCTATTTCTCCCCCTCTCTCTCCCTCTTGTAATAAAGGACCACATGGACCTAATGCTCTTATCCTTCCGTAATAAAGTTTTTGAGTTCGAGTTCTCTCTGCCTCTCCCTCTCTCCCTCGCTCAATTTTGTGTTAAAGTGTGGAAAAACTGCATAGATGCATGAGACTATGCCTGACACCAAATTTCAGGGGAGATTCAAAAGCTCTCTGGCAGACCATGTGCCAAGAGCAAATCAAACCATGGAAGATTACCTATACATCTAATGTTGTTCATGGTATCAAAAATGTTTCCATACATAGCAGTCATCCAGGAAACTTTCTTGAAGATGGCAGAGGAAGTGTGTCGTAACGCAAGGTTTTTCATCACTTGTAATCCCAAATCAGATAGACTGCAAACATTCCATGATTTAGAATAAAAAACAAGAATTGTAGGTCATAGGTCATTGGAATGTTTCATTGTTGACAAAACAAAATGTTACATTTACAGTACGTTGACTCTGTGGTTTAAAGTAGACGGACAGCCAAACACTTATGATACAAATAATGAATTATCTCAAAATGTTATGATACAAATAATGAATTATCTCAAAATGTTATGATACAAATAATGAATTATCTCAAAATGTTATGATACAAATAATGAACTTATCTCAAAATGTTATGATACAAATAATGAACTTATCTCAAAATCCTTGATGAATCTTGCATGCAAAAACAAAATGTTATGATACAAATAAGGAACTTATTTTCGGTATCGTAAGTAAATCCAAAAACAAAGAGACTGCCAACGTTCCAAAATTCAGAATAAAAAAATAACAAACGTTCCAACAAGCTACCTTTCTTGTTTTTTGATTCTGTATCGTAAGTGTTTGTCTGTCTACTTAGACCACTGGGTTGATGCACTGTAAATGTAATGTTTTTTCAATAATTAAAAGTTCCAATAACCGACAATTCTTAAATCAGAAAAAAAAATTCATCTTTTGTAATCTGTCTTTCGTGCCTTGCAGTACCCCCTGAAGGAGGTGGTGGCCATCTCCAACGACCCCAAGGCTCTGGAGGACATCCGCTCCCTGGAAACATACATCCTGGAGGTCAGTACAGTGGAACCCCCTTTTAGGACCTCCACAAATAGGAGAAAATCACGTCTTAACTCATTGTCTCCCAGCTATGGATATATGACTAAGTGCCAAAAGGTGCGCACGAAAAGCGGGCAAAGGGGCTAAAAAATAAAAGTTGACAAACACGACTGATATTGTGATTTTTGTTAAGACAACAGATGCTGGAACCCAATTACGAAAAGAAAAGATAAATTTACCCAAATGATTTTACAAATAACGATAATTTTGTTCGTTATATCATTCAAAACGGCACTGAGTCATAGCATTAAGGTTATCTCGCACGTTTTTAAAGCTAGGGCTTTGAAACTTGGCACACAACCAAAGTATAATGACCTCCAGGTATGGTGCACATCACATTAAACAACATTGAATTTCAAGGTCACAGCGAGGTTAAATTTCCTTTGCAAACTGGAAAATTGTCGTTGTCACGTCTTACATGTTTTAATACTAGATCAGTTAGACTTTACATACTTCACATACTTTCAGCATTTTTATAAAACCTCATTAAAAGTGACCTGCTGGTTAATCTTTGTCAAAGTTCAAGGTCACAGCGGGGTCACATCTGGTCCAAATGTGGAATATTTTCAATTTATTCAGCGCGTTTATAGCACGAGCTTTGAAAATACACACAGTTCTAGTGTATAATGTTCACACACGATTAAAGTCTGGTTGAAAAAGTCAAGGTCACAGCAGGGTCGCGTTGAGGTCAAACATATACATTTTTCAATGAGGTTTTCTCATATGTTTTTGAAGCTAGGGCCTTGAAACTTGGCACACTACGCAAGTTAAATTAAACCTCATCAAATTCCAAGGTCACAGTAAGGTTAAAGATCCTTTAAGGATATTTTCTAAAAAAAGGTGACCGCCTGGTTAATGTTTGTCAAATTTCAAGGTCACAGCAGTGCCATCTGGCTTAAACTTTGAAAAATTGTCAATTTCTTCAACTAGTTTTATAGTGTTTGAAGTCATTCACACATGATGAAAGTCTGGTTGATAAAATCAAACGTCAAGGTCGCAGCGGGGTCGCATTGAAGTCAGACACATACAATTGTCATTTTCACGAACGCCTTTTAAGCAACACCTTTGAAACTTCACACATTCCAAAGTTTTGATGTTGTTTGGTTATAATCAAAGTGTGGTCAATTTCCATGATTGAGAGCATTCAGAGGGGTCAAGTTGAGGTCACACAAAAGAGATTAAATTGTCGACACAACAGATGAGACTGGCTACCACTGTTTAATTTAATACACTTTTATGCAAATTTTAAATTGTGTTCAACCATATACACCAAACTCACCCAAACTCCTGAAACATCCAAGAAAAGGAAAAATGTGTCCAAGCAAGGAAAAACGCCATTTCTTCAAAGGCTGGAATAACTACAGAGGCAGCCGCGTCATTACACACAATGCAATTACGTCATACATCATACATTTCTATGAGTCATGTTGAATGGAATGGTGGCATGTGCCTCTATTCTAGCTAACAACAAAGCTGAAAAAATGAATATTATCTGTTTGTTTTGTTTGTTTTACCCGTACGAGACCTTTCTGTGACCTTGACATGTGACAAGGATCTACCTTAACTTCTTTAAGTCGGAGTTGAGAGTTGTGTGATGTTTGAAGGCTCTCCCTTTAAAAACAACTGAGATAATGATGCATTTTCGTGTTTTTGATTTGCCCATGTGACCTTGAGATTCGACAAAGGTCAACAAGACTTTAACCGTGTATGGAGGCTATTAAGCCCAAAAATGTGAACTTTCAAGGTTCTTGCTTTGAAAAACTCTGAGAAAAAGGTTATGTTTTTTTTTTACCCACACGAGACCCTGCTATGACCTTCACATTTCTCAAGGATCAACCTTGAATTCTCCATGTTGAACAATCATTAAGCAAAAGCGTTGTTTGAAGTTTGAAGGTTCTAGCTTCAAAAATCTCTGAAAAAATATGTTTCATCCGTTTTCTGAACCACATGTGACCCAGCCGTGACCTTGAAATCTGACAAGGGTCAACAAGACTTTTACCATGCATGGGGGCGATTAAACCCCAAATGTGTGTGAAGTTTCAAGGTTTCAACTTAAAAAACGTCTGAGAAAAATATACATTTTCCTTTTTGGACAATGTGTTGCACGCAAGACAACACGACAAACGCTCGTGTTATCATTCTTTTACTTTAAGGTCGACTTGCGTGCCCGCTCTTTCGCTAATCTCAATTAAAATTCATCTTAGAAGTTCGGTTTTATTACGCTTTTAATTAAGAAGATTAAACTAAGACAACAAATAGTTAGTTTTACCCATTAAACTCGATAAGGTAGTGACATTTTATGTTGAACGCAAGAAGGTGTCGCACGCAAGATCTGAAAAGATGTTGAGGACATAATTTCAACACTTGATAGCGCAATCGTGGTTCGTGATTTCTTCACAAATTTTGAACACAGAATGTGTCACGTGGTTCCGTAAATGAAGTAGATCTTTGTACATGTAAATTTTGTTTTTAAAAGAAAATAACCGTTAATTACCGAACATTTTGTCGCACGCAAGATATGACGAAATTTTCAAATCGTTTTCAAAAATGCTGTTCAAAAGTTCTGCAGTCTTTGCTGGATTACTTGAAAGACAGCAGTTTGATACACCGTTATCGCTTGACGTGTCGACATCAATTCCAGAGTTTTTGAAAAAGAAATTTAGTAAATATCTGCGATTGAAAAATGTATGCCGTGATGACGAATCATCTTGCGTGCGACACCTTAAAATTCGGTTATCGAAAAAAAAAAATTCTCTCGAGATTTAGATTTGACGTTTGGTCTCGTCTGTAAAGCGATGTTTCAGGCATTCAATCAAACTAAATGCAATTCATTTGTGCTTCTTGTTATTTTTCTGTGGCATATTCAAAACACGAGGTATCACGATGTCCTTTTTCAGATGGCCGGTTTTGGCGTTATTTTTGACTTTAAACAAAGATAACTTCAAAACCGTTCAAGTCAGACACACGAAATTATGTCCACTATCTCTTCGCACATTCATCCACACACACACCAATTTTCAGCAGACACACGTTTTTAGAAACATTTTTATTGTAAAACAAAGTCGTCTTCTGTTCTGTGAGCACCTTTTGGCACTTAGTCATATCCATACCTACTCATATGGCTCTATCTGACCCGGTACAGATATATCCGCTCAGACTGTTAGCTTCAGTCGCTTCCTGTAACGTCGATCTAACGCCTGCATTCCAGCTTGTTGATACACAGTTACTACACAGTTACTACAATTCTGAGTGACCTGCTGCAGCACAGCTGTTCGCGGCTAAAAAAAAAAATGTGTCAACATAGGTGGGGTAGAAAGTGTTAAAACAAAGGTAAATTTACAGAGGCTATGAACAGATAAACAGCAAGGTCTTAAAACAGAGGAAGTCTAAAATTGTAGGGGGGGGGGGGGGGGGGAAGGGGGGGGGGGGGGGGGGGGGGGGGGGCTTGGTAGGCGGGTTCCATTGTAGGAAAGATGAGAACAAACGAAGGCTCCATTTACACTTTTTTGTGGTGGGGTTGCTTCCCTTAGACGGGTAGCGCTTTTCAGACCTTAGCATCTCGGTCAATGCTTTATGTGATTCGGGTAAGTATATTAATCAAATGAAAATTTATTCTTAAAATTTTCGATTATCAGTAGGAGAGAAGTTTGTAAAATAATGGTCTGTTTGAAAATTTCATTCATTTTTGTTGTTGATTAATTTGTTTAGTGCTTTGTTATTTATGTATTTAATTGCGTGCATGTGCTTCGTCTGTGCAAGTGTTTTTCAAATTCATGTCAGGGTGTCTACTGGTAGATTATGGTGTCTACTGGTGTTTACTGGTAGATTATGCTTTCTTGTCTACTGGTAGATTATGGTGTCTACTGGTGTCTACTGGTAGATTATGCTTTCTTGCTGGTAAATCTGTTGTGTTTTCATTCAAGCTGATTGTAAAATGTGTCCTTCATTATGTTATGTAAAATGTGTCCTTCATTATGTTCCCCAGGAGTTGAACGTGCGAACTCTGACCACCACCACTGACAAGGAAAAGTACGGAGTGCAGCTGAAAGCAGAACCTGACCACAAGGTCCTAGGGTCAAAGCTCAAGGGAGAGTTCAAGGCCGTGTCCGAGGAGATCCGTGGCCTCTCCGATTCGCAGCTTACTGCCTTCCTCCAGACAGGAACAGTCAAGGTCAAAGGGTATGACCTTGAGACAGAGGACCTGCGTGTGATGTTCAGCGTCTCCGAGAAGAAGGGTCAAGGGGAAGGTCATCAGTACGAAGCACATTCTGATGGAAAGGTGAGAGACCTGCTTGCAGAGGATTTGTGTGGAATGAAGTGATTCTAATGATTATGATGAAATTCAGCAATAAGAGAAGGAATTTCAATTCGCAGCTTTGAAATAGTCTCAGCCTTAGTATGATGGTAAACTGATGTGAGCTGAACTCTTTCTTTGAAAACTGTGTTTGGGTATTTTGTTTGTCTGCAGCTCTAGGCCGGAGTAAACATTCCATAATGTAGTTTCTGCGTAATTCATCAACCTTGTCTTTTTAGACACTCACATTTATTATCATTTACTTTCATGCATGAACCTCGAAAGGTTCTTTCTGTTAGTTTGTATGTTGATTTTTGTGTGATCTCTCTCTTGCTGCAGGTGTTGGTGTTACTGGACGTCAGCCCGGACCAGTCCATGTTGGACGAGGGGGTGGCCAGGGAGGTCATCAACAGGGTGCAGCGACTCAGGAAGAAGGTGAGAGCAGGGGGCAGTAAAAGATGCAGCGGTCTGCCCCCCCGTATTAATATGATTAATATGAGCTGAACAAAACTCCTCTAAAATGTATTTTTCTTTCTTGTTTGTTTTTTATTCAAAACTCCTCTAATAATGGTTTTTGATTTCTGCCAAGGCGTTGCCAATAGGATACTATTCTTGTTGTTGGATTCTGAATGTTGGAATGTTAACAGTCTATCTGTTTAGGGATTTGAATCAAAGTATACCTGCCGTGAAAGGGCTCTATCTATGTAGAAACACTTGGCTGGTCCACAGGGTGTCAGCCCATCTACACAACTTTCATTTGGCAGTTTCCAGCAGGTAGTATTTTAAGGCAATCTCCTGATGTGGCTTCATCCAAGGTTCGTCCTTACACTGAGTCAACCTCAAAATGTTCACTCTCCTTTCACTATGTGGCGTCGCTTCCATGGGGTCATTGCATGGGGTCATTCCATGGGGTCATTGCCGCATTTTAAAACTCTTTTAGTCTTGTTTGGATTGAACAAAAGTTTTGGTGACGATTATTAACAATAGTACATTCCTGACTGACAGGCCAAGGTTCAGCCGTCAGACGAGATAACAGTGTACTACAAGGATACAAGTAGTGGTGACGATTAATAATAATAGTACATGTACATTCCTGACTGACAGGCCAAGCTTCAGCCGTCAGACGAGATAACAGTGTACTACAAGGATAGAAGTAGTGGTTACGATTAATAATAATAGTACATGTACATTCCTGACTGACAGGCCAAGCTTCAGCCGTCAGACGAGATAACAGTGTACTACAAGGATAGAAGTAGTGGTTACGATTAATAATAATAGTACATGTACATTCCTGACTGACAGGCCAAGGTTCAGCCGTCAGACGAGATAACAGTGTACTACAAGGCGTCTGAAGACCTGGGGCGTATCATCCGTGAGTTCTCCGACTTCATCCTAGCCACAACCAAGCAGCCGCTGAAACTCTACCCAGTGCCGCCCTCTGAGAACGTCATCATCGCTGAAGCTATGACTGTAAGTATTTGGCCGAGACAATAATAAGACAATGTTATTGAGGGGTCTCCCGCGTCTTGCACAAAGGGCTGGTTCACAGCGTAAGTTGTCTTGGAAAACTTTCTGATTTCTAGTGTGAGTTTTTTTGTCACTTGAGAAAAAGTGACTCTATGTAATCGGTCAGTGTTAGTCTGTCCGGCCGGCCGTCCGGCCGGCCGTCCGTCCGTAGACACCACCTTAACGTTGGACTTTTCTCGGAAACTATCAAAGCGATCGGGCTCATATTTTGTTTAGTCGTGACCTCCAATGACCTCTACACTTTAACGATGGTTTCGTTGACCTTTGACCTTTTTCAAGGTCACAGGTCAGCGTCAAAGGAAAAATTAGACATTTTATATCTTTGACAAAGTTCATCGGATGTGATTGAAACTTTGTAGGATTATTCTTTACATCAAAGTATTTACATCTGTAGCCTTTTACGAACGTTATCAGAAAAACAAGGGAGATAACTAGCCTTTTCTGTTCGGCAACACACAACTTAACGTTGGGCTTTTCTCGGAAACTATAAAAGTGACCGGGCTCAAATTTTATGTGAACGTGACTCCCAGTGACCTCTACACTTTGACGTCTGCTTTGGTGACCTTTGACCTTTTTCAAGGTCACAGGTATGTCTTGAAGGAAAAAAATTGAAATATCATATCTCTGAAACTATTCATCGGATTTGATTCAAACTTTATAGGATTATTCTTTACATCAAATTATTTACATCTGTATTGTGTTGTGAATAGCAATTTCTTCCTGTCCATCTGATGCCTCATATAATATTCAGAACTGCGAAAGTGACTCGATCGAGCGTTTGCTCTTCTTGTTTGTCAGGGCAGCAGTAGCTGTAGTTGTGGACTTCCTTTCAATAGACAAAGGGATATAGAAGTGTAAAAAAAAAAACCCCAGGAGAACACCAATATTGATCTTGGGATTTTGTAAATAATGAAAGTAATGTTGGTTACGTGTAAACATGTCCCCAATACAGTAGATCTTTACACTTGAGAAGAAGAGAAGAAAATGCAAGCGAGAAAACCGTACTCACTTTTACAAAAAGGTTAAGTAAGTAGGCATATGTAACAATGGTAACACTAGAGACCCTGCTGCCTCATAACAGGAAAGAAGGGATAGTCTCCAGACAGCTGCAGAACAATTTTCTCACGATGAACTGCTTTCAGATCAAGAACCATACGCTAGACATGACGCTCACAGGCACACCCTCAGCGCCACCAGCATCAACCGCAGCTGCTCAGCCTACGTCAAAATCAGGCGCAGGGAAAGCCAAATCCACACCCTCGCTCTCCCCCGCTCCGGTAGTTAACGGTGTGCAGCCATGCGTGAAGTTTGTCAACGTCCAGCTGTGCGGCGACCTGACGGCCGGCGAGGGGAGGACGGGGACTCAGGCCACAGTGCTGCTGGAAAACCCTGCCGGTCAACATGGTCTGTCTGCTGACCAGCTGCTGGCTCAGGTAGGTCCACTTAAAGAGGCCTGACAAGTTGCTACAGTGGAACCTGTGTAATGACCACCCCAGGGACCAAATCAAGTTGTCCTTGTAGACAGGTGGTCGTTATGAAAATGTGAATTATGTATGGGGAGAAGTGTTGAGGGGATCTTGGGGATGGTTGTAATGCGAAGGTGGCCATGAGGGGATGTTGGGGATGGTTGTAATGGGAAGGTGGCCATGACCAAGAGTTGGTCGCCAGGGCAGGTTGGACTTTACAATCACAAGTCAACACACAATTATAACTTTTTTTCATTTTTGTTATGTTTTTTGTTTGTTTGTGATGCTGCGACTGAAAACATCTGCATGAAGTGTCCAACTCACTGCTGTTGTTCAACAGCATGTGGCTCTACAGTTTGAAAAAAACCCCAGTATTTTCAGTGAAGACAATTCAGTCTGCTAAGATAAACACATTATCTTCACCCAAGTGGGTCATGTGTGTGTGTGTGTATATTTAAATGTGTCTGCGCATGAAGTACACATCAACTATTCTTCCTCTCCAGGTGCAGTCGGCGTTTGGCCTCAGAGGAAGAAATGTGCAAGTCTTTGAAGACGCCAAGCTGAGCAAGGCTGTGGGTGGGGCAAAACTGGGAAACGTGGCGGGAAAGACGCTCTACGTCAGTACGGCCACCACAAACAACGGAAACGTGACGGAGAGCAGTCTCAAATCTCCGGTGTGTCACTTTGCTAACGTGGAGTCTGGTGGCAAGAAGGCGACGCTACTTCTGGAAAACCCCAGGGGATGCACCTGTTCCGCTTCTGAACTCCTGGACCAGGTGAGAATGATTAAAAAGAGATAGCACCAGTAACATACAGATATTAAAAAGAGATAGCACCAGTAACATACAGAAAGACGAACAAGAAGGACAACATCTGTACATATTATGCACACACGTCCTTCTGGAAAAACCCAGGGGATGCACCTGTACTGCTTCTGAACTTCTGGATCAGGTGAGAATTATTCAGAAGAGATAGCACCAGTCTTCTTTTTCTTTTCGTTCGCTTTTTCTAGACGATAGCACCAGTGACATACAGACAGAGAAACACGCAGGAAAACATACATATTATGCACACATGTATGCATACGTAAATGCACATGCAGAGCAGGAATTGCATGCAAGGCATACACATGTGTCTAACTATTGGTCACGGAAATGTCTGTTCTCTGAAGCACATAGGTTCAAACATAATCATGAAATGTGAATAAAACTGATACATGTAGAAGCAAAATGTTTTCTGAAGTAAATTTCAAGACTTGAGGTCATAAGTTAAAGTTAAATTTTCCCTCCAATGCCATCATGCTACAGTCCAACCTGACCACCTGTTAATAGCAATCACCTGCACACATCGACCACCTGTTAATAGCAATCACCTGCACACATCGACCAACCCCAGACAAGTTTTGTTCCCCAATATAATTCACCTTCCCATAGCGACCACCTGTTAATAGCAATCACCTGCACACATCGACCAACCCTAGACAAGTTTTGTTCCCCAATATAATTCACCTTCCCATAGCGACCACCTGTTAATAGCAATCACCTGTCTACAACGACAACTTGTGATCGGTCCCTTGGGTGGGCATTATGGGCAGGTTTTACTGTATTTTGTTGTTTGTTACCAGGTGCGAGCGGTGTACGGCCTCAACAGCAAAGCTGTTGTGTTGAGCCAGTCTCGGGACAAGAAGGATGCAGTCAAGGTGGACTCTGTCGACCTTCTGTCCCTGCATTCCAAGCAGCTCTACGTGCTATGATGTGCTTGTCACACCTCTAGGGACTTACCATGTGCTTGCGATGCCACTAGTGACTTAGCGTGTTCTTGTGATGCTGCCAGTGACATTTCAACATGAAGGACTCAAAAGTTTACTTTTGCTGTGTTTTTAATTTTTTTAATTTTCTTTTGTTGTTAACGGCATGCATGTTTAGTGTTGTTATTTTTTCTCTCTCTTTTGTTGAAAACAGCATGTTTGAGGTTATTTATTCTTCTTCTTCTTGTTGCCGCTACACGTGGAGACCAGTCCAATTGAGAAATGTAGTGGTCATCTGCAGGGACGCCGCCGTGCCGTACAGCTTATCCTGGATGGGGGTCGGCTCCGGCCACATCTTCCTTCTCAACAACTGGAAGTTCCCGCAGTCTTGTAGGATGTGGTGGGTGTCCTGCTCTGCTTCTCCACAGGGACACATCGGGTTTTGTTGGAAACAGCAATCGTGTTAAGTGATTTGATGAGTTCAGTCTTAGGTCTTGCCAGCTGACCTCTGATGTAGTGATTTGTTTGTGAAACGATGAATACTAATTAATTTGCCTGCATTCAGGGTTCTTCCACAGCCACGTGCAATTGTGGATTATACAACAGGGAAAATGCAGTATGTGTTGGTTTTGGGGGAGGGGGGGGGGGGGGATTTGTAGGCTTAGCATTGACTTCTGATGTGGTGATTTGCTTGCAGAAACTTTTGTTTTGTTTTGTTGTAATAGTCCAGCATTGGACTAAATATTAACGAGTTATTATTCATAGAAACAGTGATGAACTTGTTGTAATAGTCCAGCATTGGACTAAATATTAACGAGTTATTATTCATAGAAACAGTGATGAACTTGCGACTGAAGCAAACAAAGTACATGTACTCTAATAGTTTTTACACTACCAGTGTTAGGGATAATTAAAAAGGATAGGAGGAATATCTGAAGAAATATATTCTCCACAGCCCAACAGAGACGTCTTCAGTAATAATTTATTGGCATCTTTGTTGTTTGGTTGTATTTTGTCTTATTTTGTGTATCGTCGGTTACAGAAAAGTTTGGCAAACTAGAGGGACTGAAGGAAATAATGCTTCTTAGAACACACTCAATAGATTCTTTGCTTGGTTGTTTTGCACATAAGAGAGAATACTTTCACACATTCATGTATGACCATTTCATCTCTAAACTGGTTTATAAACTCAGATTTTTATGATTTGCATGATTGAGTGTAGTTTTAGATTGTATTTATGTTGGTACACAGTGTATATTAATATTAATTAAATGGTTAGCAGAGGTTTATTATATATTTAAATGATTTGCTGCAGTTGTCCTGAATTCCTAACATTCTACAGCACCTTCCTTGTCATTGCTCCAGCTCTATATTCATTTATTTATTTTTGAAATTGTGTCAAAACCTGCGAGGGAAATAATTTTCCTTACTGAATGAATGAATGAATAACAAACCTGACAGATCATTATTTACTTGAGTTGTGTTGTGAGCATTGTGCTTTTCTCTGTCCTGTCTCTTAGGGTCTGAGGATTAGATGTGATGTTGAGATATGGCGTGTGTGTGGAGTGTTGAAGTACACACAATACTTTATCATTAACAATAGCGGGGAAATAGCTCAGTCGAAAGTGGTGCTGGCTTCAAAACCAGTTGTCGCTATCGGTGTGGGTTCGATCCCCACGTTCGGCAAGGGATTTATTTCCCAGAGTCAACTCAGTGCAGACTCGCCTTGATGGCCAAACACCCCTGTGTGCATGCATGCGCACGATAAAGATCCCAAGTTCAAAGCGAAAACCTCAGGGCTTGAAAACATGAATACACGCATGCAGGAAAAGAAAAAAAATTGGTAGTGCCGTAGAATGTATGGCAGCTTGCTTTCCCCAGGGAGAAAGCAGCCCGAATTTCCATAAGGGTAACCTCACAGGACTAAATGAAATCGTATCGTGTCCGTATCCATTATGTCTGGGTGACATCAAACAAGTTCACACACCCTCTCACTTCTTCTAAATGTTAAATCGGCATTTCCATTGAATGTTTTTGCATATTATTTGTGTGGGTAGAGTGTAATGCAATGTACTGTAATGATATTTCCATAAGCTTTTACAGATGATTAATACAAGTCGCGTTTTATACCTTCTTTCACACACACACGCACTCACTCTCTCTCACTCACACACACACACTCACGCACACTCTCTCTCTCTCTCTCTGTGTCACTCTTGCACCCACTCACACACAAGACTGATATATGCACAGGGGTGCATATGGAATCTAAACTCTTTCTGAAAACATTTTATAAGCAATCTGAAGTTTGAGGACACTTTCAAGATAAACTTAAAATTTCACAATAAGGAATTGATGTCTCATTAATCCAGTTAAATAGACCGAGTTCAACAATACCTGTCGGGTTGTGTGGGTTGTGAAAAGAGTGAACACCCTTGTTGCTTTTAGTGAAGCAAACTTCACCATGTAACATAAAAGGCCAGTCACTAGCGAGGGATTTGTCTGAAACACATGGGCGGGGATATAGCTCAGTTGGTAGCGCGCTGGATTTGTGTTCAGTTGGCCGCTGTCAGCGTGAGTTCGATCCCAGGTTCGGCGGAAATTTATTTCAGAGTCAACTTTGTGTGCAGACTCTCTTCGGTGTCCGAACTCTCCCCCCGTGTACACTACATTGGGTGTGCACGTTAAAGATCCCACGATTGACAAAAGGGTCTTTCCTGGCAAAATTGCTTAGGCACAGTTAATAATTGTCTACCTATACCCGTGTGACTTGGAATAATAGGCTGTGAAAGGTAAATATGCGCCGAAATGGCTGCAATTACTGGCCGTATAAAATTTCATCTCACACGGCATCACTGCAGAGCGCCTAGAACTGTACCCACGGAATATGCGCGATATAAGCCTCATTGATTGATTGATTGTAAGATAAAAGGCCAGTCACTAGCGAGGCATTTGTCTGAAACGCATGTAAGATAAAAGGCCAGTCACTAGCGAGGGATTTGTCTGAACCGCATGTAAGATAAAAGGCCAGTCACTAGCGAGGGATTTGTCTGAAACACATGTAAGATAAAAGGCCAGTCGCTAGCGAGGGATTTGTCTGAAACACATGTAAGATAAAAGGCCAGTCGCTAGCGAGGGATTTGTCTGAAACACATGTAAGATAAAAGGCCAGTCACTAGCGAGGGGTTTGTCTGAAACACATGTAAGATAAAAGGCCAGTCACTAGTGAGGGATTTGTCTGAAACACATGTAAGATAAAAGGCCAGTCACTAGTGAGGGATTTGTCTGAAACACATGTAACATAAAAGGCCAGTCACTAGCGAGGGATTTGTCTGAAACACATGTAAGATAAAAGGCCAGTCACTAGTGAGGGATTTGTCTGAAACACATGTAAGATAAAAGGCCAGTCACTAGTGAGGGATTTGTCTGAAACACATGTAACATAAAAGGCCAGTCACTAGTGAGGGATTTGTCTGAAACACATGTAACATAAAAGGCCAGTCACTAGCGACGGATTTGTCTGAAACACATGTAACATAAAAGGCCAGTAACTAGTGAGGGATTTGTCTGAACCGCATGTAACATAAAAGGCCAGTCACTAGCGAGGGATTTGTCTGAAACACATGTAAGATAAAAGGCCAGTCACTAGTGAGGGATTTGTCTGAAACACATGTAACATAAAAGGCCAGTCACTAGCGAGGGATTTGTCTGAAACACATGCAAGATAAAAGGCCAGTCACTAGTGAGGGATTTGTCTGAAACACATGTAAGATAAAAGGCCAGTCACTAGCGAGGGATTTGTCTGAAACACATGTAAGATAAAAGGCCAGTCACTAGCGAGGGATTTGTCTGAAACACATGTAACATAAAAGGCCAGTCACTAGCGAGGGATTTGTCTGAAACACATGTAAGATAAAAGGCCAGTCACTAGCGAGGGATTTGTCTGAAACACATGTAACATAAAAGGCCAGTCACTAGTGAGGGATTTGTCTGAAACACATGTAAGATAAAAGGCCAGTCACTAGTGAGGGATTTGTCTGAAACACATGGACAAGGAGCGTGTGTTGAAAGGTGTCCGTGATAAAGCCAAGAGTACTCGCTGGTTCACAACCCATACAAACCTGACAGTTATTTCAAGAGTTTTTCTATTGCCTAAATTCAGCCTTCCAGCAAGCCCACATGCTCACACACAAATACAAGGTGAAAAACAAATACTAAGAAGTCCAGACAGTATTCAGTGTATGTTGAATTTAATGCTGTATACAGAGTTACACATAATGCTTTTAGTTATGCGCTATAGAAATCTCCTTAATAAATAAATAAAATAATGGGCCATTTTTTCACAACCATGGAAAAGTTCATTATCCCTTTCACCATCATTCAAAACTTGTTTCTGGAAACCATTCCCAATTGATGCGTTTAGTAAACAACATGCAACAGTTCGGTGTCTCTTATTATTGAGCAATTGAACAAAGACCCTTTCCGTCACTTTCATCCACTCACACAAAAAGAGTTGTGGTCCAGTTTGCCATTCACTGTCGCAGCATCAAAAACACAACCAACAATGGAGACATTATAATTGTGTGTTCTTCATGAAAGATATTGGTATGAATATTGTTTTTCATGTACAGTGGTACCTGCCATGAACGGACACCCTTGGGACCAGTGAAAAGTCCCTACATTGCAGGTGGCCTGTCATGACAGGTATATCTTGGTAAAATAGACAAAGGGCCTCCAGAAAGTGTCCTTTCATGGGAGGTGTCCACTGATCAGAGGGGCTTCACATTGCACGTACCACTGTACATGTACATATAATCAAGGAAGTAACATTCAGACTACTTGAACCACTTTCAACACTTTCAAAGATTTGTGTGTATAATACTGCAGTTGTGTAATACACCAGAGTTTAGCAAAGGCATAGATAATCAGAGAAAAACAGGAATAAATTGAAATAAAGAGGTGCATGTATCGGCAATGAAACAACACCCTTGCCAACAGCAACATTTGCAGGTGGCCCGTAATTTTAGTAAAGATAATAGAAAAATTAAGAGACAAGAAAAAGTGTCCGTCTATGCAAGGGGCTGCGTATCACAAACATCAATACATGGGCATGTCACTGATCAGTGTAACAAGCAATCCACCGGGCATGACACTGATCAGTGTAACAAGCAATCCACCGGGCATGACACTGATCAGTGTAACAAGCATCCGTCAAGCAATCCACCGGGCATGACACTGATCAGTGTAACAAGCACCCGTCAAGCAATCCACCGAGCATGTCACTGATCAGTGTAACAAGCACCCGTCAAGCAATCCACCGGGCATGACACTGATCAGTGTAACAAGCATCCGTCAAGCAATCAACCGGGCATGACACTGATCAGTGTAACAAGCAATCCACCGGGCATGACACTGATCAGTGTAACAAGCATCCGTCAAGCAATCCACCGGGCATGACACTGATCAGTGTAACAAGCACCCGTCAAGCAATCCACCGGGCATGTCACTGATCAGTGTAACAAGCACCCGTCAAGCAATCCACCAGGCATGACACTGATCAGTGTAACAAGCACCCGTCAAGCAATCCACCGGGCATGTCACTGATCAGTGTAACAAGCATCCGTCAAGCAATCCACCGAGCATGACACTGATCAGTGTAACAAGCATCCGTCAAGCAATCCACCGGGCATGTCACTGATCAGTGTAACAAGCACCCGTCAAGCAATCCACCGGGCATGTCACTGATCAGTGTAACAAGCACCCGTCAAGCAATCCACCAGGCATGACACTGATCAGTGTAACAAGCACCCGTCAAGCAATCCACCGGGCATGTCACTGATCAGTGTAACAAGCATCCGTCAAGCAATCCACCGAGCATGACACTGATCAGTAACAAGCAATCCACCGAGCATGACACTGATCAGTGTAACAAGCACCCCTCAAGCAATCCACCGGGCATGTCACTGATCAGTGTAACAAGCACCCGTCAAGCAATCCACCGGACATGACTAAAATGAATCTGAGAAACAAAGGGAAACAAGCGCTTTAAATGCATACAACATGTGCAGCAAAAGTTATGCGGAACCGATCTCCTGGCACAAGAATACCAAGCATTGAATTGAAATGAACAAGCAACTTTCATCCTCAAAAATTATTATTTCTAAAATGGGTTTACAACATAATATATCATCAGTGTGTCATAAAGAATGCATCATTTTCGGCAAGAAACAAGTTGACACACTCTCTCACTTCTCACTTTTGGCAACATTTCCAAAACAACCAGACTTTTTTGTAGACTGCATCAGCACTGTGATTGACACAATCGGCACTGTGATTGACACAATCGGCACTGTGATTGACACAATCGGCACTGTGATTGACACAATCGGCAAGTAAATATTTGAAAGAAAAAATGGGAGGTTTGTTTATGGAACGTTTGAATTATTGACAAAACTAAACATTTACTAGAATCTCAGTTTATTTATCTTTAAAAGATACACGTACAAGATGCCCTGCATAGCAAAAAATACAATGTGATTATGAAGAGATGAACACTTATGGGGCGGTCACACCAAAGGATTTTCCTATAATCCACCCGATAACAGGCTGGAATGAATATGTAACTCCACTGTAAAACCAGCTATGATGAAATTGTATGCGATGCTATCATAGCTGAACAGAGCATGTTCTATTTTCTATCATTCAATTGCAAGTCAAAACACTCTCAGCCAATCAGAATGCGCTGAGGCCTTCACGTTATGACTTGAAATAAGGAGGCAGACATCAAACAGTCTGCTTTTGTCCATTAATGTTATGATACCGACAGCCTTACGATTTATTTTCTACTGCTGATACATGTATATTGTATATTGAAGTCACCAGACAAACTTCGTTCCCGAAATTCTTTGCCACTTCAAAAGACATGCAGAAAAAGTGACATTTAACGTGAAGCTATTAATCAAGTTAGGACGTCTTTTCGAACTTTGTTACGCTTCTGACGCAAGAGATTTTACTGCCAAAGAAAGGGTCAAAAGGAGATGTTTTGGCTTTTTTAAAAAAATCAATATCGTATCTCTTTAACAAACTGTTCAGGCCAATAATTTATTATTCAGATTTCAAGGAAACATTTTACATGTACTACGGTACAAAAACTTGAAATACACCCACCAGTCGATCTGATAATTTACACGTTAAGGCCTTCTGTCAAAAGATACTTAAGAAAGGGTGCGACTTGCCAGAGCATTTTGAACAATCAGCTTTGGTAAAAATCCTCTGCTGTCGTGATTGATTTTAGCCCTGTGACTGGGTGCAGCTTACAAAAGACTTGTTGGGCGCTGTCGTGATTGATTTTAGCCCTGTGACTGGGTGCAGCTTACAAAAGACTTGTTGGGCGCTGTCGTGATTGATTTTAGCCCTGTGACCGGGTGCAGCTTACAAAAGACTTGTTGGGCGCTTTCGCATACAATGGATTAAACAATGGCACGGCAGTGTGACCATAGCTTTAGATTGGGTTGTTTGGTGTTGTCTGCCAACGACGGCAGTACATGGCTCAAAACAATAAGGAAAACTAATAAATATTTTCTACTTAAATATTTTATCCACATGTACACACAAGAAAACACATTTTATACATGTAAAAATCAGACATATTTCTCCATTCAGTCACACATAAACGAACATAGTTATTCTTTAAAAAGAGCAGGTCGTTTCAAGTCCATATATAAACACAGTCAAGAAGATTACTAGGAATAGAAACCCAAATCCACAGTGTATATCCCAAGTATATTGAAGTGAAAAAGATAAAAACATATAAAAATTTGAAGCACTGTAATATAGCTACAAGCATCCATGAAAACAGATGTTAAAAAGAAGCAAAGTGACCAGGTACAAATGGTTGTCACAAGAACACCCACTTACCACTCTCCGGTCCTATACTGGCAACTTCGTCAAGAAATATACCCCTACTTTGGCAACATACAAAATGCTCTGGAATGTTTCGTGATATTTGGTCCCACTGGCATGTTTAAATCAAATCAGAGTACATTTACAATGTACAAGCTTTGTACATTAGTATCACGTAAAGACTCGTACAGGTATAATACCTTTATTGTGACCAAAGGGTTGGCAATATGTTGGCATCCAAAATAAAGACCATTGCTTGCACTATTTTTTCCCTCAACCTTTTCCTAAAGAACAAACGGCTGTCTACTGCTACTACTTCTGAGTACTACTGCACAAAACAAAACATTCTTGTGTGAATTTTGATGAACTGACTATATTCATATTAAACCAACAAAATTCAGTTGAAGCAAAAGCACAACTACTTATAAGAATGTAATGGTGACTGAAGAATCAATGTGGAAAAATAAGAAAAGAAGTCGGTTAGGTGCCAAACGGACACCCCAGTGGGAAACCATTTCAACAGTAACTTTCATCATCTGCAGCACATGTCCATCGCTGCTGTGTGGCAGAACCACACCGATGTTGTGCATCGCAAATTTCTGGAGACAAACTTGATCATGAGGCTAGGAACAACAAAGCCTCTTGGTCTCAACATCAGAGAGTAGTGACAACCCTCGTCAAAGACATCCCAGGAGAGAGAGAGAGATAGAGAGAGAAAGAGAGAGCAAGCGAGCGTGACGTATTACGTAAGACTTGTGTGTTTATGACGTCTATAGCAGGAGAGAGTAATGACGTTTTGCGCGCTACGTATGACGTAAGACTTGTGTATGTATGACGTTTTTTGCGAGAGAGATTAATGAAGTTTTTTTGACGTACTTTTTGCTGTGACATATTTTCATTCACTTTTTTTTGATCTGTCGAAGGAACTATGATCCGAAACGTCATGTTTGTTTTTTGTTTTCAGTAAAGAATCAACTCATCACCGACTTCTTTTCTTATTTTTCCACAACTACTTATGGTCACAATCAAAAAGTGAACTATCAAATAAACACAACTACTTATCGTCACAATCAAAAAGCAAACTATCAAATAAACAAGGGAAAATTCTTGTTACACCTTCATCACAAACAGAAAGAATACAAATGTTTGAAAGAAGTAAATGGAAAATTTAAAAAGGCACACAGTTTCTATCACACTTGGCACAACAATATCCATTCATACCTGCATTTTTTGAGTTGAAGATCATAATAAATCACACAAAACTGCAGCTGCATCACATTCACCTCTGACATCTTTAAAAATGTGATCATTCTTTAACAAGACATACAATACAGTGGAACCCCTCTTCAAGACCCCCACATTTTTGACTGGAGTCCTCTCTCAGGCTTGGCTTTTTTTTATTTTATTTTTTTAGATTTTCCTGTTCATAACCTCTATAAATGTATCCCATGTTTGTCTTCTTTTTACATTTAATCGAGTTTTGACTAAATGTTTTAACATAGAGGGGGAATCGAGACGAGGGTCGTGGTGTATGTGTGTGTGTGTGTGTGTGTCTGTCTGTGCGTGTGTGTGTGTAGAGCGATTCAGACCAAACTACTGAACCGATCTTTATGAAATTTGACATGAGAGTTCCTGGGAATGATATCCCCGGACGTTTTTTTCTTTTTTTCGATAAATACTTTTGATGACGTCATATCCGGCTTTTAAAAGTTGAGGCGGCACTCAGGCGGTTTTCAGTCCTTCACACCCTCATTTTTCAATCAAATTGATTGAAACTTTGGTCAAGCAATCTTTGACTCAGTCCGGACTTTGGTATTGCATTTCAGCTTGGAGGCTTAAAACTTAATTAATGAGTTTGGTCATTAAAAATCTGAAAATTGTAATTAAAATAATTTTTTTGTAAAACGATCCAAAAATAATGTCATTTTATTTTTCATTATATTCTGATTCAAAAAAACATATAAATATGTTATATTTGTATTAAAAACAAGCTAAGAAAATTAAAAATATGAAAAGTATAACTAAATTAAATTTCTGAAATCGATTTAAAAACAATTTCATTTTATTCCTTGTTGATTCCTGATTCCAAAAACATATAGGTATTATTTTTGGATGGAAAAACAAGCTCAGAAAGTTAAAAAGAAGAGAGATACAGAAAAGCGTGCTATGCAGCTCAGCGTAACCACTAACGAGCTAAACTGGCTCGTCAATTTCACAGCCTTTTCCACGAGCGGGGGACTGACGATGCTATACTGTCTTGGTGAGAAAAAAAATGCAATGCGTTCAGTTTCATTCTGTGAGTTCGACAGCTTGACTAAATGTAGTAATTTCGCCTTACGCGACTTGTTTTTCTTTCCGTTCGTCAGAATCCATTTTTATGACTCAGTCCTTTTTAAGAGTGATTTTCTCAGATTTTTGGGCGGTCTTTAAAGGAGGATTACACTGTATGCGTAAAATGGAATGGTTATGAATGAGAAGAAGAGGATCGTGAGGTGCGTCCGTCACAACATTAACAACTGCACCGCGAACCTTGGTGCACATCCTCATCTTCTCGGCTGAGATGGCGGATAGTGCCGTTGCCCTGGGTTGCAGATTCCGAGAAGCCTTCCAGCTCTGCGTGTTTACTCATCATCTCTTCTATAAGGTAGCTGCAAAAAAAAGTCGTAAGGTTAAAACTGAAAGATAAATGGAACAAGGGACTGTAGGGGAGAAAAACTAACAAAAAAACTATAACAAGAAGAGCAAACGCTCGATCGAGTCACTTTCGCAGTTCTGAATATTATATGAGGCATCAGATGGACAGGAAGAAATTGCTATTCACAACACAATACAGATGTAAATAATTTGATGTAAAGAATAATCCTATAAAGTTTGAATCAAATCCGATGAATAGTTTCAGAGATATGATATTTCAATTTTTTTCCTTCAAGACATACCTGTGACCTTGAAAAAGGTCAAAGGTCACCAAAGCAGACGTCAAAGTGTAGAGGTCACTGGGAGTCACGTTCACATAAAATTTGAGCCCGGTCACTTTTATAGTTTCCGAGAAAAGCCCAACGTTAAGTTGTGTGTTGCCGAACAGAAAAGGCTAGTTATCTCCCTTGTTTTTCTGATAACGTTCGTAAAAGGCTACAGATGTAAATACTTTGATGTAAAGAATAATCCTACAAAGTTTCAATCACATCCGATGAACTTTGTCAAAGATATAAAATGTCTAATTTTTCCTTTGACGCTGACCTGTGACCTTGAAAAAGGTCAAAGGTCAACGAAACCATCGTTAAAGTGTAGAGGTCATTGGAGGTCACGACTAAACAAAATATGAGCCGGATCGCTTTGATAGTTTCCGAGAAAAGTCCAACGTTAAGGTGGTGTCTACGGACGGCCGGCCGGCCGGACAGACTAACACTGACCGATTACATAGAGTCACTTTTTCTCAAGTGACTCAAAAATGTACTCGCCAGAAAACAGCAACAAGAACACATGAGAACAAATGATTTGTTAAAACAAGCAAACTGATCAGGTACCAAACTGACCACCAAACTGACCAGGTACCAAACTGACCAGGTACAAATCATGTTTTCTTGTGAGTACATTTTTATTGTTATCTTGTGAAAGATAAAACAAATGAGACAGAAAAGAAGTGTAAGACACGATAAGTCTTGATATATATGACGGTTACAGCATAAGCCTAGTCTGCGTTTATTCTCCTCCAGCCAACATCCAGAGAAATCACATAAAAATCACGTAAATACATATTTATACAAATGGATCAGTACAAATACTTACACAAGAACAATTTTACAGAAGGATTAGGGAACAATGAAAACAAAATCGTGAGAGAGTGTGAAAGAGACAGAGAGTGTGAAAGAGACAGAGAGTGTGAAAGAGACAGAGAGTGTGAAAGAGACAGAGGGTGTGAAAGAGACAGAGAGTGTGAAAGAGACAGAGGGTGTGAAAGAGACAGAGAGTGTGAAAGAGACAGAGAGTGTGAAAGAGACAGAGAGTGTGAAAGAGACAGAGAGTGTGAAAGAGACAGAGAGTGTGAAAGAGACAGAGAGTGTGAAAGAGACAGAGAGTGTGAAAGAGACAGAGAGTGTGAAAGAGACAGAGGGTGTGAAAGAGACAGAGAGTGTGAAAGAGACAGAGAGTGTGAAAGAGACAGAGAGTGTGAAAGAGACAGTGTGAAAGAGACAGAGAGTGTGAAAGAGACAGAGAGTGTGAAAGAGACAGAGAGTGTGAAAGAGACAGAGGGTGTGAAAGAGACAGAGGGTGTGAAAGAGACAGAGGGTGTGAAAGAGACAGAGAGTGTGACAGAGAGTGTGAAAGAGACAGAGAGTGTGAAAGAGACAGAGAGTGTGAAAGAGACAGAGAGTGTGAAAGAGACAGAGAGTGTGAAAGAGACAGAGAGTGTGAAAGAGACAGAGAGTGTGAAAGAGACAGAGAGTGTGAAAGAGACAGAGAGTGTGACAGAGACAGAGAGTGAAAGAGACAGAGAGTGTGAAAGAGACAGAGAGTGTGAAAGAGACAGAGAGTGTGAAAGAGACAGAGAGTGTGAAAGAGACAGAGAGTGTGAAAGAGACAGAGAGTGTGAAAGAGACAGAGAGTGTGAAAGAGACAGAGGGTGTGAAAGAGACAGAGAGTGTGAAAGAGACAGAGAGTGTGAAAGAGACAGAGAGTGTGAAAGAGACAGAGAGTGTGAAAGAGACAGAGAGTGTGAAAGAGACAGAGAGTGTGAAAGAGACAGAGGGTGTGAAAGAGACAGAGGGTGTGAAAGAGACAGAGAGTGTGAAAGAGACAGAGAGTGTGACAGAGAGTGTGAAAGAGACAGAGAGTGTGAAAGAGACAGAGAGTGTGAAAGAGACAGAGAGTGTGAAAGAAACAGAGAGTGTGAAAGAGACAGAGAGTGTGAAAGAGACAGAGAGTGTGAAAGAGACAGAGAGTGTGAAAGAGACAGAGAGTGTGAAAGAGACAGAGAGTGTGACAGAGAGTGTGAAAGAGACAGAGAGTGTGAAAGAGACAGAGAGTGTGAAAGAGACAGAGAGTGTGAAAGAAACAGAGAGTGTGAAAGAGACAGAGAGTGTGAAAGAGACAGAGAGTGTGAAAGAGACACAGAGTGTGAAAGAGACAGAGGGTGTGAAAGAGACAGAGGGTGTGAAAGAGACAGAGGGCGTGAAAGAGACAGAGAGTGTGAAAGAGACAGAGAGTGTGAAAGAGACAGAGAGTGTGAAAGAGACAGAGAGTGTGAAAGAGACAGAGAGTGTGAAAGAGACAGAGAGTGTGAAAGAGACAGAGAGTGTGAAAGAGACAGAGAGTGTGAAAGAGACAGAGAGTGTGAAAGAGACAGAGAGTGTGAAAGAGACAGAGAGTGTGAAAGAGACAGAGAGTGTGAAAGAGACAGAGAGTGTGAAAGAGACAGAGAGTGTGAAAGAGACAGAGAGTGTGAAAGAGACAGAGAGTGTGAAAGAGACAGAGAGTGTGAAAGAGACAGAGAGTGTGAAAGAGACAGAGAGTGTGAAAGAGACAGAGAGTGTGAAAGAGACAGAGAGTGTGAAAGAGACAGAGAGTGTGAAAGAGACAGAGAGTGTGAAAGAGACAGAGAGTGTGAAAGAGACAGAGGGTGTGAAAGAGACAGAGGGTGTGAAAGAGACAGAGAGTGTGAAAGAGACAGAGGGTGTGAAAGAGACAGAGGGTGTGAAAGAGACAGAGGGTGTGAAAGAGACAGAGAGTGTGAAAGAGACAGAGGGTGTGAAAGAGACAGAGGGTGTGAAAGAGACAGAGAGTGTGAAAGAGACAGAGAGTGTGAAAGAGACAGAGAGTGTGAAAGAGACAGAGAGTGTGAAAGAGACAGAGGGTGTGAAAGAGACAGAGGGTGTGAAAGAGACAGAGAGTGTTAAAGAGACAGAGAGTGTGAAAGAGACAGAGAGTGTGAAAGAGACAGAGAGTGTGAAAGAGACAGAGAGTGTGAAAGAGACAGAGGGTGTGAAAGAGACAGAGGGTGTGAAAGAGACAGAGGGTGTGAAAGAGACAGAGGGTGTGAAAGAGACAGAGGGTGTGAAAGAGACAGAGGGTGTGAAAGAGACAGAGAGTGTGAAAGAGACAGAGAGTGTGAAAGAGACAGAGGGTGTGAAAGAGACAGAGGGACATGCAGAACCTGAACATTGACATTGCTTATTAGGTCTGAGAGAACCTTGCTCACAGAATTGTTTCTACCAGACACATATACACCTTTGACCGATATATGTACATCTAGAACCTTGCTCACAGAATTGTTTCTACCAGACACATATACACCTTTGACCGATATATGTACATCTAGAACCTTGCTCACAGAATTGTTTCTACCAGACACATTATACACCTTTGACCGATATATGTACATCTAGAACCTTGCTCACAGAATTGTTTCTACCAGACACATATACACCTTTGACCGATATATGTACATCTAGAACCTTGCTCACAGAATTGTTTCTACCAGACACATATACACCTTTGACCGATATATGTACATCTAGAACCTTGCTCACAGAATTGTTTCTGCCAGACATATACACCTTTGACCGATATATGTACATCTAGAACCTTGCTCACAGAATTGTTTCTACCAGACACATATACACCTTTGACCGATATATGTACATCTAGAACCTTGCTCACAGAATTGTTTCTGCCAGACACATATACACCTTTGACCGATATATGTACATCTAGAACCTTGCTCACAGAATTGTTTCTACCAGACACATATACACCTTTGACCGATATATGTACATCTAGAACCTTGCTCACAGAATTGTTTCTGCCAGACATATACACCTTTGACCGATATATGTACATCTAGAACCTTGCTCACAGAATTGTTTCTGCCAGACACATATACACCTTTGACCGATATATGTACATCTAGAACCTTGCTCACAGAATTGTTTCTACCAGACACATATACACCTTTGACCGATATATGTACATCTAGAACCTTGCTCACAGAATTGTTTCTGCCAGACATATACACCTTTGACCGATATATGTACATCTAGAACCTTGCTCACAGAATTGTTTCTGCCAGACACATATACACCTTTGACCGATATATGTACATCTAGAACCTTGCTCACAGAATTGTTTCTACCAGACACATATACACCTTTGACCGATATATGTACATCTAGAACCTTGCTCACAGAATTGTTTCTACCAGACACATATACACCTTTGACCGATATATGTACATCTAGAACCTTGCTCACAGAATTGTTTCTACCAGACACATTATACACCTTTGACCGATATATGTACATCTAGAACCTTGCTCACAGAATTGTTTCCACCAGACACATATACACCTTTGACCGATATATGTACATCTAGAACCTTGCTCACAGAATTGTTTCCACCAGACACATATACACCTTTGACCGATATATGTACATCTAGAACCTTGCTCACAGAATTGTTTCTGCCAGACATATACACCTTTGACCGATATATGTACATCTAGAACCTTGCTCACAGAATTGTTTCTACCAGACACATATACACCTTTGACCGATATATGTACATCTAGAACCTTGCTCACAGAATTGTTTCTGCCAGACACATATACACCTTTGACCGATATATGTACATCTAGAACCTTGCTCACAGAATTGTTTCTACCAGACACATATACACCTTTGACCGATATATGTACATCTAGAACCTTGCTCACAGAATTGTTTCTGCCAGACATATACACCTTTGACCGATATATGTACATCTAGAACCTTGCTCACAGAATTGTTTCTACCAGACACATATACACCTTTGACCGATATATGTACATCTAGAACCTTGCTCACAGAATTGTTTCTACCAGACACATATACACCTTTGACCGATATATGTACATCTAGAACCTTGCTCACAGAATTGTTTCTGCCAGACATATACACCTTTGACCGATATATGTACATCTAGAACCTTGCTCACAGAATTGTTTCTGCCAGACACATATACACCTTTGACCGATATATGTACATCTAGAACCTTGCTCACAGAATTGTTTCTACCAGACACATATACACCTTTGACCGATATATGTACATCTAGAACCTTGCTCACAGAATTGTTTCCACCAGACACATATACACCTTTGACCGATATATGTACATCTAGAACCTTGCTCACAGAATTGTTTCTACCAGACACATATACACCTTTGACCGATATATGTACATCTAGAACCTTGCTCACAGAATTGTTTCTACCAGACACATATACACCTTTGACCGATATATGTACATCTAGAACCTTGCTCACAGAATTGTTTCTACCAGACATATATACACCTTTGACCGATATATGTACATCTAGAACCTTGCTCACAGAATTGTTTCTACCAGACACATATACACCTTTGACCGATATATGTACATCTAGAACCTTGCTCACAGAATTGTTTCTGCCAGACACATATACACCTTTGACCGATATATGTACATCTAGAACCTTGATCACAGAATTGTTTCTACCAGACACATATACACCTTTGACCGATATATGTACATCTAGAACCTTGCTCACAGAATTGTTTCTACCAGACACATATACACCTTTGACCGATATATGTACATCTAGAACCTTGCTCACAGAATTGTTTCTACCAGACACATATACACCTTTGACCGATATATGTACATCTAGAACCTTGCTCACAGAATTGTTTCTACCAGACACATATACACCTTTGACCGATATATGTACATCTAGAACCTTGCTCACAGAATTGTTTCTACCAGACACATATACACCTTTGACCGATATATGTACATGTAGAACCTTGCTCACAGAATTGTTTCTACCAGACACATATACACCTTTGACCGATATATGTACATCTAGAACCTTGCTCACAGAATTGTTTCTACCAGACACATATACACCTTTGACCGATATATGTACATCTAGAACCTTGCTCACAGAATTGTTTCTACCAGACACATATACACCTTTGACCGATATATGTACATCTAGAACCTTGCTCACAGAATTGTTTCTACCAGACACATATACACCTTTGACCGATATATGTACATCTAGAACCTTGCTCACAGAATTGTTTCCACCAGACACATATACACCTTTGACCGATATATGTACATCCTAAGAACCGCTTCTACCTTGAACTGGACAATCGTATGCACTCTAGATATTGGCACCCTCAATGCAAATCAAAGTGCCTCAATATTAAATTTTCAGGTTGGCTTTGTAATACAGGAGAAAGCGACACACATTTCCCTGCAAAGGGATGGATAATAAAGAATGAAATGAAATCTCACTTCATGGATTCGTCGATCATGGTGCCTTCTTTGACGGACGTTTCGCTCCATCCCAGGAAGTCGTGTTCCTTACACATCTCTTCTATCTCCTCCTGCTCCACCTCTCGCTGGCCAAGGTCACACTGCACAAGACAGAAACAACAACAACACTAATTAATTATCAAATTACAATTATCAAACTGCAATTTCTCCATGTGAGATAATAAAGTTAATTTGATCGGATTTGATTTGAAATAACCCAAGGGAAGTAAGCGCTCTAAATACATACAACATGGAGTAAGCGAGAATTATACGGAACCATTCTCCTGGCACCTAAGAGAATAACAAGCATTGAAATGAACAAGTGGCTTTCATCCTCAACTAATTAATTAGTTTTGAGACATGCATTTGACTTTGCCTTAGCCGCTTGGGTCGGCGTAACTTACACCTCTTTGTTTAAGGTCTGCCTTGAAGGTGAGGAGAGAGTCAGATGTCCAGAACAGCGCGGTGCAGTTTAAATAAGGGTGCAGTGTTCGTTATATAACTGAGGCGTGTCAATCGCAACAGTGCCTGAGCTAAACATTTGTGGGCACTACCCACAGCCCGGCACTGTGAACATTCCCCCTCCCTTCACCTCTCTTGCAACTATCTGCCCTACCCTTGGTCTCATCACTATCTGCCCTACCCTTGGTCTCATCACTATCTGCCCTACCCTTGGTCTCATAACTATCTGCCCTACCCTTGGTCTCATCACTATCTGCCCTACCCTTGGTCTCATAACTATCTGCCCTACCCTTGGTCTCATAACTATCTCTCATAACTATAATTGGCAATTCTTTTTGCCTCTTCTTCTTCAATCATGGGCGCAAACTCCCACATACACTCTTCTTTTTGCACGAGTAGGTTTTTACGTGAATGACTCTTTTTCCCCCTGACATTTACAGAGATAGCCATACACTGTTTTCAGGGGATGCATCTTGACACTTTTGTGTTTCTATAAGTCACCAAATTCTGACATGGATTACAGGGATTACAGGGATTACAGGGATTACATGGATTACAGGGATTACAGGGATTACAGGGATTACAGGATCTTTTCTGTGCGCACTTTGTCTTGTGTTTGCATGTACACTTGAAAGGGTAGGTCTCTTCTTCTGCGTTCGTGGGCTGAAACTCCCACGTACACTCGTGTTTTTTGCACGAGTGGAATTTTACGTGTATGACCGTTTTTTACCCCGCCATTTAGGCAGCCATACGCCGTTTTCGGAGGAAGCATGCTGGGTATTTTCGTGTTTCTATAACCCACCGAACTCTGACATGGATTACAGTATCTTTTTCGTGCGCACTTGGTCTTGTGCTTGCGTGTACACACGGGAGTGTTCGGACACCGAGGAGAGTCTGCACACAAAGTTGACTCTGAGAAATAAATCTCTCGCCGAACGTGGGGACGAACTCACGCTGACAGCAGCCAACTGGATACAAATCCAGCGCGCTACCGACTGAGCTACATCCCCGCCCAAAGGGTAGGTCTTAAATTTGGGTCTTTTAAAAGGGGGGTTCCACGGTATTTCAGATTTCCTCTGACCTTGTTGGCGAGCAGTAAGCAGGGAACGGCCGCACCGTCTGCCAGCTGACACTTGCTGTCCAGGTCTTTCTTCCACCGCACAGCGTTCTGGAAGGTGTTTTTCTGGGACAGGTCAAACATGACGATGCAGGCGTGGGCATCCTTGTAGTACACTCTCGTCATGGAGGTGAAGCGTTCCTGACCTGAAACAGATAGATATTATCTCAAATGAGAAATGAATGACCTAAAAAAAAGGGTACAAAAGATGGTCAACATATGCAGAAAAAGCCTGTGAAAAATAGTACTCTACTGTTGGGACTATAGGGCGCAACTTTTTACCTCAACTTTTACCCCTGCGCCCTTTTGACCGGTATCGCCATGGCATGTGTATGGCGAAAGAAGAGTACAGATGTACCCACAAGCTGAGGTCACAAGGCAAAACAGCTCTGAGAATGCAGACTCTCTGATTTCAACGCATGTTGGGTAGAAAACGTAGCTAAATTTCCACTCAGTATACATGTCTTTCCTTTGACTTGTGGCCAATACACGGGAAGCACCTATTGTGTGGATTTGTCTCATTTTAAACTTAAAAGCAGGAGTTGCTCCTTTTACAACGAAGCTCCTTATATAGTCCCGAAAATATGGTACATGTACTAGGAATTAGCATGGTGGAACTGATGTCACTTCCTGTTAGAGAACCAACTGTCAAGGGACTCTTATACACAACAATCTAGTTTCATACCATTTACATGGGTGGAACTGAAACATGTCATGAATTGTGAAGAACCAGACCAACCAGACCAACCAAACTCAACCGAATCAAAAAACAAAACAAACAGAGAGAAGAAAAGAACAAGTCGCGTAAGGCGAAATTACTACATTTAGTCAAGCTGTGGAACTCACAGAATGAAACTGAACGTAGTCCGCCGCTAGTGCAAAAGGCAGTAAAAGTGACGAGCCTGTTTGGCGCAGCAGCGGTTGCGTTTTATAGCACGCTTTACTGTACCTCTCTTCGTTTTAACTTTCTGAGCGTGTTTTTAATCCAAACATATCATATCTATATGTTTTTGGAATCAGGAACCGACAAGGAATAAGATGAAATAGTTTTTAAATCGATTTCGGAAATTTAATTTTGATCATAATTTTTATATTTTTAATTTTCAGAGATTGTTTTTAATCCAAATATAACATATGTATATGTTTTTGGAATCAGAAAATGACGAAGAATAAGATGAAATTGTTTTTGGATCGTTTAATAAAAAAATAATTTTAATTACAAGTTTCCGATTTTTAATGACCAAACTCACTCATTAGTTTTTAAGCCACCAAGCTGAAATGCAATACCGAAGTCCGGCCTTTGTCGAAGATTGCTTTGCCAAAATTTCAATCAATTTAATTGAAAAATGAGGGTGTGACAGTGCCGCCTCAACTTTTACAAAAAGCCGGATATGACGTCATCAAAGGTATTTATCGAAAAAATGAAAAAAACGTCCGGGGATATCATACCCAGGAACTTTCATGTCAAATTTCATAAAGATCGGCCCAGTAGTTTAGTCTGAATCGCTCTACACACACACACACACACACACACACACACATACACCACGACCCTCGTCTCGATTCCCCCCTCTATGTTAAAACATTTAGTCAAAACTTGACAAAATGTAAAAAGGCCATAATCGAATCCGGATTTTCGGCATATATCGGAAGAATATCCCACCCATGCATTTATTTCTGATATATAGGGGAGATAACTTATATAGTCAGAAGAGCCCTGGCTTTGAATTTGAAACCAGTCTGTCATGATCAGCGTGGGTTTAAGTCCATGTTCGACAAGAAATCTATTTTCTGAAGTTAACTTTGTGCCGGCTTTCCTTGGTGTCTAAAAACCCATGCTTGTGCATGTTAAAGATCCCAAGTACACAGCAGAAGTCTCAGGGCTTGAAAAACACAAACATCTATGCAGAAAAGAAAACTTCACATGACTTTAAGAAATGACCGTACCTCATACTGTTGTTTTAAAGATAAGGATGAGTGTTTGACACATTTTGTTCATTGTATGTCTTTAATTTTGAAGATAGCTTAGAACCTTTGTGTATCTGTAGATAGCACTTTGTACAATCACTTCCCTTCAAAAGTACAAAAACCTTGCCTTGGAAGAACAGCTTATAATTTCTCTGTATTTCAAAACTGACTGAGGTTATGAACAGTAAGTCTGAGAAAACAGCCAGGGTCTTAAAAGGGAGGGAGTCTTAAATTAAAAGGAGGGTTCTACTGTACAGAGTAGTTTTATCACAAGCAGGGAGGGTTCTACTGTACAGAGTAGTTTTATCACAAGCAGGGAGGGTTCTACTGTACAGAGTAGTTTTATCACAAGCAGGGAGGGTTCTACTGTGCAGAGTAGTTTTATCACACGCAGGGAGTGTTCTACTGTACAGAGTAGTTTTATCACACGCAGGGAGGGTTCTACTGTACAGAGTAGTTTTATCACAAGCAGGGAGGGTTCTACTGTGCAGAGTAGTTTTATCACACGCAGGGAGTGTTCTACTGTACAGAGTAGTTTTATCACACGCAGGGAGGGTTCTACTGTACAGAGTAGTTTTATCACACGCAGGGAGGGTTCTACTGTACAGAGTAGTTTTATCACACGCAGGGAGGGTTCTACTGTACAGAGTAGTTTTATCACTCGCAGGGAGGGTTCTACTGTACAGAGTAGTTTTATCACAAGCAGGGAGGGTTCTACTGTACAGAGTAGTTTTATCACAAGCAGGGAGGGTTCTACTGTACAGAGTAGTTTTATCACAAGCAGGGAGGGTTCTACTGTACAGAGTAGTTTTATCACAAGCAGGGAGGGTTCTACTGTACAGAGTAGTTTTATCACAAGCAGGGAGGGTTCTACTGTACAGAGAAGTTTTATCACACGCACGGAGGGTTCTACTGTACAGAGTAGTTTTATCACTCGCAGGGAGGGTTCTACTGTACAGAGTAGTTTTATCACACGCAGGGAGGGTTCTACTGTACAGAGTAGTTTTATCACAAGCAGGGAGGGTTCTACTGTACAGAGTAGTTTTATCACACGCAGGGAGGGTTCTACTGTACAGAGTAGTTTTATCACAAGCAGGGAGGGTTCTACTGTACAGAGTAGTTTTATCACAAGCAGGGAGGGTTCTACTGTACAGAGTAGTTTTATCACAAGCAGGGAGGGTTCTACTGTACAGAGTAGTTTTATCACAAGCAGGGAGGGTTCTACTGTACAGAGTAGTTTTATCACACGCAGGGAGGGTTCTATACTGTACAGAGTAGTTTTATCACAAGCAGGGAGGGTTCTACTGTACAGAGTAGTTTTATCACAAGCAGGGAGGGTTCTACTGTACAGAGTAGTTTTATCACACGCAGGGAGGGTTCTACTGTACAGAGTAGTTTTATCACAAGCAGGGAGGGTTCTACTGTACAGAGTAGTTTTTCACAAGCAGGGAGGGTTCTACTGTACAGAGTAGTTTTATCACACGCAGGGAGGGTTCTACTGTACAGAGTAGTTTTATCACAAGCAGGGAGGGTTCTACTGTACAGAGTAGGTTTATCACAAGCAGGGAGGGTTCTACTGTACAGAGTAGTTTTATCACAAGCAGGGAGGGTTCTACTGTACACAGTAGGTTTATCACAAGCAGGGAGGGTTCTACTGTACAGAGTAGATTTATCACAAGCAGGGAGGGTTCTACTGTACAGAGTAGTTTTATCACAAGCAGGGAGGGTTGTACTGTACAGAGTAGTTTTATCACACGCAGGGAGGGTTCTACTGTACAGAGTAGTTTTATCACAAGCAGGGAAGGTTCTACTGTACAGAGTAATTTTATCACAAGCAGGGACGGTTCTACTGTACAGAGTAGTTTTATCACACGCAGGGAGGGTTCTACTGTACAGAGTAGTTTTATCACACGCAGGGAGGGTTCTACTGTACAGAGTAGTTTTATCACAAGCAGGGAGGGTTCTACTGTACAGAGTAGTTTTATCACAAGCAGGGAGGGTTCTACTGTACAGAGTAGTTTTATCACACGCAAGAAGGGTTTTACTGTACAGAGTAGTTTTATCACAAGCAGGGAGGGTTCTACTGTACAGAGTAGTTTTATCACACGCAGGGAGGGTTCTACTGTACAGAGTAGTTTTATCACACGCAGGGAGGGTTCTACTGTACAGAGTAGTTTTATCACACGCAGGGAGGGTTCTACTGTACAGAGTAGTTTTATCACACGCAGGGAGGGTTCTACTGTACAGAGTAGTTTTATCACACGCAGGGAGGGTTCTACTATACAGAGTAGTTTTATCACAAGCAGGGAGGGTTCTACTGTACAGAGTAGTTTTATCACAAGCAGGGAGGGTTCTACTGTACAGAGTAGTTTTATCACAAGCAGGGAGGGTTCTACTGTACAGAGTAGTTTTATCACACGCAGGGAGGGTTCTACTGTACAGAGTAGTTTTATCACAAGCAGGGAGGGTTCTACTGTACAGAGTAGTTTTATCACACGCAGGGAGGGTTCTACTGTACAGAGTAGTTTTATCACAAGCAGGGAGGGTTCTACTGTACAGAGTAGTTTTATCACAAGCAGGGAGGGTTCTACTGTACAGAGTAGTTTTATCACAAGCAGGGAGGGTTCTACTGTACAGAGTAGTTTTATCACAAGCAGGGAGGGTTCTACTGTACAGAGTAGTTTTATCACAAGCAGGGAGGGTTCTACTGTACAGAGTAGTTTTATCACAAGCAGGGAGGGTTCTACTGCACAGAGTAGTTTTATCACAAGCAGGGAGGGTTCTACTGTACAAAGTAGTTTTATCACACGCAGGGAGGGTTCTACTGTACAGAGTAGTTTTATCACAAGCAGGGAGGGTTCTACTGTACAGAGTAGTTTTATCACAAGCAGGGAGGGTTCTACTGTACAGAGTAGTTTTATCACACGCAGGGAAGGGTTCTACTGTACAGAGTAGTTTTATCACAAGCAGGGAGGGTTCTACTGTACAGAGTAGTTTTATCACACGCAGGGAGGGTTCTACTGTACAGAGTAGTTTTATCACACGCAGGGAGGGTTCTACTGTACAGAGTAGTTTTATCACACGCAGGGAGGGTTCTACTGTACAGAGTAGTTTTATCACACGCAGGGAGGGTTCTACTGTACAGAGTAGTTTTATCACACGCAGGGAGGGTTCTACTGTACAGAGTAGTTTTATCACAAGCAGCGAGGGTTCTACTGTACAGAGTAGTTTTATCACAAGCAGGGAGGGTTCTACTGTACAGAGTAGTTTTATCACAAGCAGGGAGGGTTCTACTGTACAGAGTAGTTTTATCACACGCAGGGAGGGTTCTACTGTACAGAGTAGTTTTATCACAAGCAGGGAGGGTTCTACTGTACAGAGTAGTTTTATCACACGCAGGGAGGGTTCTACTGTACAGAGTAGTTTTATCACAGGCAGGGAGGGTTCTACTGTACAGAGTAGTTTTATCACAAGCAGGGAGGGTTCTACTGTACAGAGTAGTTTTATCACAAGCAGGGAGGGTTCTACTGTACAGAGTAGTTTTATCACAAGCAGGGAGGGTTCTACTGTACAGAGTAGCTTTATCACAAGCAGGGAGGGTTCTACTGTACAGAGTAGTTTTATCACAAGCAGGGAGGGTTCTACTGTACAGAGTAGTTTTATCACACGCAGGGAGGGGTCTACTGTACAGAGTAGTTTTATCACAAGCAGGGAGGGTTCTACTGTACAGAGTAGTTTTATCACAAGCAGGGAGGGTTCTACTGTACAGAGTAGTTTTATCACAAGCAGGGAGGGTTCTACTGTACAGAGTAGTTTTATCACACGCAGGGAGGGTTCTACTGTACAGAGTAGTTTTATCACAAGCAGGGAGGGTTCTACTGTACAGAGTAGTTTTATCACAAGCAGGGAGGGTTCTACTGTACAGAGTAGTTTTATCACACGCAGGGAGGGTTCTACTGTACAGAGTAGTTTTATCACAAGCAGGGAGGGTTCTACTGTACAGAGTAGTTTTATCACAAGCAGGGAGGGTTCTACTGTACAGAGTAGTTTTATCACAAGCAGGGAGGGTTCTACTGTACAGAGTAGTTTTATCACACGCAGGGAGGGGTCTACTGTACAGAGTAGTTTTATCACAAGCAGGGAGGGTTCTACTGTACAGAGTAGTTTTATCACAAGCAGGGAGGGTTCTACTGTACAGAGTAGTTTTATCACATGCAGGGAGGGTTCTACTGTACAGAGTAGTTTTATCACAAGCAGGGAGGGTTCTACTGTACAGAGTAGTTTTATCACAAGCAGGGAGGGTTCTACTGTACAGAGTAGTTTTATCACACGCAGGGAGGGTTCTACTGCACAGAGTACCGTACTTTCCGGATGACAAGGCGCTTCGTTATCTAAGACGCACCCCCTTCTTTAAAAAAAAAATTGTAATCCAGTCACCCATTGGACGCAGGGGGCCAATAGGGCGCACCAAAATGACCCAGTTTTTGCCATGAGAGGTGGTTCCCCTGTCATATCTGAGAGAGGAAACATTTCCTGCATCGGGGTCAGTGACCGGTCAGTGACCGACTTTAACTGAGTAAAAATATGTGTGCTCTGTGTGTGCGGCCAGATCAAAGGCATTGTGATAGCTGGGTAGCCTTGTTAAAAGACACGACCTTCGTCAATGACCCAGTTTTTGCCATGAGAGGTGGTTCCCCTGTCATATCTGAGAGAGGAAACACTTCCTGCATCGGGGTCAGTGACCGGTCAGTGACTGAGTTTAACAGAGTGGAAATCTGTGTGTGGGCCAGATCAAAGGCAGGGCAGTACCTAGTAGCTGAAACATGCATTATCACAAGTTGTTTGACTGGTACTCAAGCGGTCTCTTTGATTTTTTTCGTATTTCATACACGGATTAGGCGCTTCGTTATACAAGAACTCGAGGAAAAAAGTCGCGCCTTATGACCCGGAAAGTACGGTAGTTTTATCACACGCAGGGAGGGTTCTACTGTACAGAGTAGTTTTATCACACGCAGGGAGGGTTCTACTGTACAGAGTAGTTTTATCACAAGCAGGGAGGGTTCTACTGTACAGAGTAGTTTTATCACACGCAGGGAGGGTTCTACTGTACAGAGTAGTTTTATCACAAGCAGGGAGGGTTCTACTGTACAGAGTAGTTTTATCACACGCAGGGAGGGTTCTACTGTACAGAGTAGTTTTATCACAAGCAGGGAGGGTTCTACTATACAGAGTAGTTTTATCACAAGCAGGGAGGGTTCTACTGTACAGAGTAGTTTTATCACAAGCAGGGAGGGTTCTACTGTACAGAGTAGTTTTATCACAAGCAGGGAGGGTTCTACTGTACAGAGTAGTTTTATCACACGCAGGGAGGGTTCTACTGTACAGAGTAGTTTTATCACACGCAGGGAGGGTTCTACTGTACAGAGTAGTTTTATCACACGCAGGGAGGGTCTACTGTACAGAATAGTTTTATCACAAGCAGGGAGGACACACACAAACAAAACAATATTTACATACCTGCTATGTCCCACAGCTGAAGCTTAATGTTGCATCTGTCCGACCAGCGTATAACTTTCAGGGCAAAATCAACTGCAGAAGAGAGACAAGTAAATCAGTCATGATGTATTATTGACATATATTGTTTACAATAGACTGCAGTACCACATAGATTTGATGACGAATCCATAGATTGCACATTGCACGGAAAGATCATTTTTCTTGTCAATGTCATGGTAGTTGATACATGTACACGGATCTGTTGTTCTGACAATCAGTGACATCATGACTTGTCAGATTATATTGGGAGAATGTAACAGGATAGTTGGTGAGAAAGAGATATGCAGACCTGTAAATAGCTCAGTAACAATAATACTATGAATGTAAACATTTGTCCATGAAACATACATACACGGACAGACAGACAGACAGACTCACACACACACACACGTGTACACACACACACACACACACACATTTTCAGTTTCACAATTTATAATCCTCACTATACAGTTCTGACATAAAGTGAGAGAAAGGTAAACACAAAATATTAATGTCTTGTAATGAATCTCAATCACACACAAAATTCTTGATTAATATGCAGTCACATACCACCAATGGTCATTTTGTAGTCTCTGCGAAATGAGTCGTTGACATAACGGTGCACAAAGGACGTCTTTCCCACAGTGGGGTCCCCAATAATGATCACTTTGAATAAAACTTCCTCTGCCATTGTACAACCGGCGCAGCTTCTTTTCAGACACTGAATGTTAATCAACTTAATGCTACAAGAAACGATGATGACACCACAACTGTCTTGTGATTATGTGGGCCTGCATTCAGAACTGACCCCAATTCTTGTAAAAGTTTGTCTGTTATACTTATAAGCTTTATGCACAATCCCACTCAGAGCCAAGTTCATTTGAATAGATGGTTGTCATGTTGACAGGTGGTCAGCAGATACTTCTGTCACACACGGAGTTTGATCCATCGTTACGTGTAATGATTACATCCAGTTGGTCTCAGTCGTTGCTCTTTCGAGATAGCACACACAGGTATTGGTAAGTCCCGTGTGTCAGCTTGACCCCAAACTTACACACAAATTATTGCGTGTTTCTTGTAACTGATTCTGTTCTGTTGTTTGTCATGTGCAAACGATCTTTCAAAATCATGTGGATTTCAAATGAACGCGACAAGTTTACCACATTGCAGAACCAGAAAAAAAACAAGAAGCAGAAGTTGCTTTCCCACCAAGTCACATGATCAAGCACATGGCCTCATTCATGTGATTGGGGCCATGTAGGGGTTTGTGAGGCAAGCACGCAAAACATAATTTCCGTCAAAATAAGCACGTTTATACTTACCTGTATAGTTTATCCGTCCAACAGACTCAAATACAAGCCTTTAAGCTTCTGTATACATTTTGTTGTTGTTATATTGACAATAAAGTATACTCGGGATGATGACCCTATGCAGAACCTCACACTAGGGGAGGTAAAGCCCAACAAACACAGGTTTATTTCCGGGTTTCCACATTGGTTGACAAGGTTCCTTTCGGTATTGAAACTAGATGGGGGGAAATCTCAAGTCATTTTCAGTAGTGAGAAACTGGGTATACATGTTTTGTAGTACGTTTCAGGAAGATATCACGTTTTACAGTTACTTTTCTTTTGAGTGGGTAAGATGAAATATTGGAAGCAGACGTATGCTTTCAGATGTATGAAGTTCTACTAGTACTTGTATTGAACTTGAACTTGAACTTGCGATGTTTAAGGCCTTAGGCCTGTTCATCGATCCTGTCGAATAGTACTCCAATAACACTTTTGTTGGTGGCATGCGCGGGCGGTTATTGGTAGCACGTTGGCGAGAATTTCTCTGGTCTGTCTGCCCAGAAATTGTCCAGCCTTCCTTTGAAACTGTTCACTGATGGTGCTGTCACAACTGTTTCTGGCAGACTGTTCCAGTGAGGAATCACCCTTTCTGCGAAGAAGCAGCTCCGAACGTTCAGCCTACAAAATGGTTTGTACAACTTGAGGCTGTTTCCCCTAGTGTCTTTGGTTTCGGTCAGCTGGAAATTCGGGTTGCCTGTGTCGTAGATCCCATGCATATACTTGTAGAGGTCGATCATGTCACCTCGGAGACGCCTGTGTTCGAGACTCGGTAGTTTGAGTACAGCAAGTCGTTCTGGGTAAGTTTTCTCACTGAGAGCCGATATCAGTTTGGTAGCCCTTCTCTGTACGTCCTCTATTTCCTTGCACAGCAGTTTCTGCTGTGGTTGCCATACTGAATGCCCATATTCAAGGATTGGCCTGACAAGACTCTTGTAGAGTTGTACAAACACCTCCCTATCCAGATGCTCAAACGATCTCCTGATGATGCCTAAGGTTTTGTTTGCCTTCGCAGTTGCTTGTGCAACATGTCCCTTGAAACTCAGGCGATTGTCTACAAGTACACCAAGGTCTTTCTCCGTTTCGCTTTCTTCTAGAGTGATGCTAACCTCCTCACCACTTTCGGATCTCCCTTTCATGTGATAGCTGGTCTCTGTGTGTTGTTTGCCTAGCTTAAGGACACTACACTTCTTTGGGTGGAACTTGAGGAGCCAGTTGTCAGACCACTCTTGTAGCTTGTCCAGATCTTCCTGCATGACAACAGGTCCTGAGGGCACGTCAGTACGTGTATATAGCTTGGTGTCGTCAGCAAACAACTTCACAGAGCTGGTGACTTGGCTAGGCAAGTCGTTTATGTACAGGGTGAAGAGCAGAGGGCCCAATACACTTCCCTGGGGGATTCCACTGGTGACTGGCGCTTTGTCTGAGTGTGTACCGTTCACAATCACTTGCTGATGCCTGTCCGCTAGAAAGTTGCGTATCCAGTTAAGGACGTTACCATGAATTCCATGCGCTTCAACCTTCGCGATCAGTCTTGCATGTGGAACAGTGTCGAATGCCTTCATGAAGTCCATGTAGGCTATGTCAACACTGCCTCCTTCATCTAGAATCTTTGTCCAATCATCCAATGCCTCAAGAAGATGGGTCACACATGACCTCCCTTGCACAAACCCATGCTGATTCTCACAGATGAGATTGTTTGACCTCAGGTGATCATTTACTGCCTCTCTGACAAGGGTTTCCATAGCTTTGCATAAGATGCATGTCAAGCTGACCGGACGATAGTTACTAGGCTCTGTTCGACTACCTTTCTTGAAAATCGGTGTCACATAAGCTTGTCGCCAGTCTTCTGGAATCTCACTGTTCTCCAACGACAGTCTGAATAGTCTTGCAACCGGATATGCTAAAGACTCAGCTGTTTTAGCCAAGACACATGGGTTGATACCATCCGGGCCTTGTGCCTTATCTGTCTTCAAACCAGAGAGCAGTTTCTTGACCTTTGCTACTGTGATCTCAAAGTTGTGGACTTCACTACCAAAGACATAGTGGGGGGGAGGTGGAATATTGTCTGTTGCTTCTTGGGTAAATACACTCTGAAAGAACTCATTCAGCACGTCCGCCTTTTCTTTGTCTGAAGAAGTTTTGTCACCATTAGTTTTCTTAAGATCTGCCACTCCAGTCCGACATTTTGTTTTGGATTTCACGTAAGACCAGAAGGCTTTGGGGTTTTGCTTTGAGCTAGCCGCTATTTCTGTCTCTAGATTTTTGGCTGCCTTTCGGCATGCCCACCTTGCTTGGTTGTTAGCTCTCTTGTATGCAGCTTTCTTCATTTCTGCTTCTGCCTTTTCAATTTTGCTAGGTGTCTTGTCATCCCCCTCCTTTACTTTGGATTCCCTGAATAGTCTATGTTTCTTACGCACAGCCTCAAGTGCCTTAGCATCCATCCATTTTTTTCTTTTCTTCCCCGATACTTTTCTGGTTGGAACATACTTGGTGACTGCCCTGTCAATCCTGTCTTTGATAATGATCCATGATTCATTTACTGATTTGTTTTCAAGTTCTCTGTCCCAGTCCACTTCACTCAACATTTTATTCATGTCATGAAAGTTTGCTTTCTTATAGTCTAACCGGGTGCGCTTAGTTTCATTACTTTGATAAGCACATGTAAAGGTAACCATCAGTGTCGCATGGTCACTTTTCCCTAGACTGGCTGAAGTGTTGATTTCCCTGACCATTTCTTCACGGTTTGTAAGCACTAAGTCAATGAGGCTAGATCTTTGACCATCACGAAATCTTGTGGGTTCACTCTGTTGTTGGAAGAGAAATGCGTCTTTAGTTGCCTTGTAGAATTTGGTTGCTGGATGGTTCTCACTACCGGCACATTCCTCCTGGAATTCTGGATCTGGATCTGGATGTAGTACATTGCAGTAGCCAATAATGGCTGTCGTCGCAATGGGCGAGAGAGCGCAGCGTGACGGAGTTTAAAAACTTTCTATACATGCATGCCCTTCCAGGTTGGTGGTGTCAACTGCTGGAATTTGGGCAGTGTTTAAAAGCAGGATAAAAACACCTGGCGGTGCGCCTATGGTGGTGGGGCCCTGCCAACACCTGATGTAAATGTGTTGGCAGTTGCTGAATGTACCACGGAGTCTTGTAGGCGGTTCCATTCAGCCGGCGTCCTGACAAAAAAAGAGTTTCTATACGGTTCAGATCGGCTATCCGGAATTTTGAAGGGTCTCGAGTTGTTGTAGACTCGCTTCTCAACGGGGTTTTCTGATGTGCACCCGTAAAACTTTGTTGATATAATTTTCCGCTTGGTCTTATCTGCGGGGGTGAGGAAACTTTCTGGGGGTATGGCTGGTACTTGTCCTCCCGTTATTTTATATAGCATTGTCAGGCGGAGTTGTTTGCGCCGATCTGCAAGTGTGGGTAGGTTTAGTCGCTGTAGCATTGCTGTGATGCAGCCAGGTTCTCTGGATCTGTAGTCTTTGCAGATGAATCTGGCTGCCTTGTGCTGTACCTTCTCGATTTTGTCGATGTCCTGTTTTAGATAAGGGTCCCACACAACTGCCCCATACTCAAGGGTCGATCGGATGACAAGTTCTCTCTAGCATAATATGTTGTGTGCATGTGTCTGAATCTCTGATAATGTTCACTGCTCTGTATCGACAGTTATACACAGTATTGCAGATGGGGTGTGTGTGCATATATGTGTGTGTGTGTGTGTGTGTACACGTGTGTGTTTAAGTATACCAGTTTCATAATTTGATTTAGATTTAATTGAACAGCGCTCCAATATATGACTAAAAGCAAGTTTAATGATAAATTGACTTATTTTCAGACATTGACATACGTGCCAGGCAGGGATCTGAGCAACTCTTGAACAACTGCAGAGTAATACAGCTGCAGATCCGAGACCGAGGGACATCACATTTTTACCTTTCTTAGATCAGCTTGCAAAAAACACGGACAGATCAATGACAGTTTGTTTGCTGCAATCTTGAGTAATTTGTGGTATGGTTTAGTTTGTACTTGTACAACATTGCAAGTTCAGTGACTGCATCTGCGTGATAAAGATCGAGAAACTTGAGAGAAAAAAGACGGGTGCAGAGCTTCAACAATGAATGAGACACAGAAGGCAGCCATCCAACAGAACTGGGTCTTCCTCTTGCAGAATATGGATGTGGATGGATCAATGCTTCTGGATCACTTGGTGGAGAAACAGATCCTAACTCTTCAGCAGAAGGAGATGGTGACAGTGCAAAGTGTCTCAAAAGACAAAGTGTCTAAACTGCTAGAGATCCTGCAGAGGAAAGAACCTACCGCCTTTCAAGGGTTTCTGAACGCGCTAGAGGATTCGAACCAAGCGCACGTGGCACAGCAGCTCAGACACGCTTTTCAACCAACGGAGGAAAGTCCGCAGGGCCCTGAAATTTGATATGAGTGATTTTATTTAGATAGTTCACATTTCTGCATTTGAATTGGCTGCAGGAATGTACGTACATGTACTTGTTTAAAGTTCCACGACACTGCAGATTGTTGTCTTGCTATGGGTGCTAAATCTGTTCTACCAACAGTATGAGTAATTACTGGGCTGGGACATAAGCAGATTAAGAAACATAAGCATGAAAGCACCATTATTGCTGTCGACGCTTAGTGTCTAATTTTTAAGATGGCTCGCGAGATTTCCCGTGTCTATTTTAAGTGCTATTCGTAGTATGATGGGATATTTAACAGACATCATGGCTGTGTTTGTAGTGGAAAAAATTGAGTTTTGTTGCAGCTGATTGACATAACAAGTGAGAATTCCATTCCCAGAAACACTGCAGTTATACTCAGCTCTCTTGAAAACAGTTCTCACTCTACAATAGATGGGCTGTTCAACTTGCAAAGGGACACAATTTCAGACACCAAAGCGCTGACAGGGGGGCATGCTTGCTTGTGCCTTGGCTGGGTAGAATGACTCACCTGACATAGTCTTTGTCTATCCAAATTACCTTAGGCCCTTCACTATAAGTTTTGACCCGGACCAGTCCATTGCTGTCTTTTTAGCTTATTCAGAGGACTATAGGGCTTCCACTGAAGAAAAGCAAAAATCCCTACAATTCTAGGAGGGGGGGGGGGGGGGGGGGTCCAGAAAAATATCTAAAATTGTATTCAAAATGGTGGTGTCTGATGCAAATCTGAACACATTTATAGGTTTCTCATTTTGACATTTCTCAGTAATGAGCAAATTGACAGGATAGAGGGAGGGAGCCCTGCATGAATGTGAAGGGTGCCAATTGTTGATTAACTCACACCGGGTCTTCCTCTTCCTGCCTTATTCTGGGTAGAATGGCTTGCTTTAAACTTGAGCTCCACAGGGGTGGGATGAAATGATGTTTCATTGAATGGTGGGGAAAAGGCAAGAGGTGGTGATGACTTTTCTGGAACTACAGTGGAACCCGGTTTAAGACTCCCTCCTTTTCAAGACCTTGTTTTCTCAGACTGACTGTTCTTAACCTCTGAAATGACGCCCATTTTAAGACTGTTCTTTTTAAGACCCGTTCAGACGGGTTCCACTGTAAATATTTTGTTTGGTTAGTTGATGAGTACAGTGACAGCTAAACCACACTGTGCCATACATTGGCTCCACAGGGGTAGGGCTGTTTTACTTCCAGGTGGGCTTTTGTCAAGACATGATGGTGACTTTTCTATGGCTGTTGTTTGTTGTTATTTGATGTGTGCAAAGACCGCTGAAAGTACATTGGGCCATATATGATATTTTTCATAACCTTTGAGAGGGAATATAAGCTTTACAATTTGGGCTTTTTATGTTGCTTTAGTGGTTGTGCATATTTGCATATTTGCATATTAATAATGTATGGTACAAACCAACTCTGGTCAGCTGGCACCTTTTTGCTTGATGCAATGAAACCCCCCTCGCCCCTTTTGCATTTGAAGACCCTCCATTTTAAGACTTTCTCCATTTGAAGACTTTGCGTTTTCTGTTCATAGCTTCTGTCAATTTTCATGTACCTCAAATTTAGAAATCCATCCATTAAAACCTGATTTTCTACATTTTGGGGGGTCTAAAAAAAAAAGGGGGGGGGGAGTTCACTGTATTAAACATGATGCCTTTACTATGTAATTTTCACATATATATGAAATGTTCAAATTTGAGTACAGTGATGCCTGATGAGTGAACACCTCCCAGTAAAGCTGTTGGGGTCTATGTCGACCAAAAGAGTGGGAATCTTTTGGGGTATTTCTTAAAACATACGAGTATGGTTTGCAATTTTGATTTTGAAAATTTAAACCGATAACTAAATGAAAGAAAACGCAGCTAAATTACTCGTAATAACGACATACTGCACGCGATTTCAGGAATTCTAACAGATTTTTCTGTGGGACCGCCATTGTGGAAGGGGAAGTAACACTAAGGTAACTCAAATCGGTTTACAGCAGTCACGCGCTTGGCACGAGATCGAGCGGTATCCTATACTTCCTTACAGGTACTCCACATTGTGGGATTCCCTGTATACAGAGAATCCCTCTACAGGAAGTTCACCTACAGGGAATCCCACTCTTTTGGTGGACATAGACCCCATCAGCCCCAGTGAAGGGCACCACCTTGCAGTCCCTTTCTCTGTCATCTTTACCTCAGTATACCTTTGACGACAGGCCACCTGCAATGTAGGGACCTGGCTGGTCCCAAAGGTGTCCTTTCATCGCAGGTACCACTGTAATACTTGTAATTTGTTATATATGGAGACTGTGTTTTGTATGGATGTTTACATAGACACATTCAAGCTAACTCTGTGTTTGTCATCTCAATTTTAGAGAAAGGTTTGAAGGGCAGAGCTTTCATTGTACTAGAGAGTGGCAATCATTTTATGTTGAAACTTTACAACATTAATGAAGTTCTCAATGTATTTCCTCTTCCCCGCTTGAATAGTCAGACATTGCATTTATACAGGCAATGGAAAGGATCTGAAAAATGAAAGGTAGGACCGTAAACTTATTAATACATTGGTTGATTGATTGGTTAATTAGGATGACAAATAGAACTTTTTTCATTTATTTACTAGTTTGTTTTTTTGAAAATGGTTTTCAGTGGAATATTTTGATTGAAGTTTTTTTTTTTTAATGTTGGCATAATGTTGGTTAACATACAAAAGGGAAATTGATATGTTAATGAATTACATGTATGGTCAAACTTCACTGCACTGTTATGAATGTGCCTTCTTACCCTTTCAGAGGTAGATGGTTTAGCTGGCATATTAATTGTAGAGTTGTGAAAGTTGAAAACTAAATGGAGGTAACATTTTTTGAAGTTTTTTATTTACAATTGTGCTTTTAAAAAAAACCTGGATGTATCCATATCAACAACAGTCTGTGTGTACATGTATTTGGTGCTTCTTTATTTTGTATGACTGTTATAAAGATGTATACCTTAGTTCCCTGCTGTGTAAACTTTCAAGTAAACCACCACAGATCTTTTCAGGCTTTAATTACACAGGATAGGAGCAATATCTTTCAACTTTGAGAAATACCAAACGTCTGTGTTTACACCTGGAATCACACAGCATGCCAAGCGTTAGTCTCTTGATCCTACATCCTGTACTTCTGTTCCATCTACTTCAACCAACTGACGGCTCTCACATTTTGAAGCGATCGATACATTTTGAAGCGATCTAGATGGCAAATTGATTTCCCAGGTTGACAAAGGTGTCCAGTGTGAAATGAATTTAGCAGAACATCCCTACACTGTGTGGGAAGCCGCCAGGCTGGTGTCTCTAGGTATATGTGCAAGTGAAAGGATGCTTGTGAAGGAAGCAGCCAGGCTGGTAACTTTAGGTATAATGTGCAAGTGAAAGGATGCTCTTATCCCGAACAAAGTTGCTTATTGCCTTCATTAAAACATCAACAGTGGGACTTGGATCTCACTTTGCAACACCAATGTTGTTTTGCTGAATTTTTGTCATAAATTTCCTGTCTCCTTTGCAGTTGTTGCACGTGCTTCATTTTTGATGTTGTGTGGTGATTTGATGTGTCATGCAAGCGAGCAACATGCACAACCACACACACACACACAATACACTCATGCATGTACCAGTGAATCCACCTTGAAGAGCCCACCTTGAAGAGCCCACCTTGAAGAGCCCCAATTTACCACCACCCCCTCTTCCCTTTCAAGACCTTGTTTTTTTCTTCAGATTTAATGATCATAGCCTCTGCAAATTTACCTCCGTTTAAGACTCCTTCTCTTTTATCAACTGACCTTCTTGGACCTCGGGCGATCTTGAAAGGGCCAGTACCACTGTCCAAGCTTATACTCACTATAGCTCGATCATTCTTCCATACGAAGGAAAACTGTCTGGTTAATCTTTTAGCAAGTTTATTTCTACATGTATATAGATACATGTATGTAACAAAAATATGATTATGTAGTGATCGACATAAGCACTGCAAGATTTTTGCAAAATACTCACACACACATACACACACACACACACTCACAGGACAACTTATGTCACGGGCCTGTACTTTCTTCAGATACTTTTGAACACGTAGCATTGTATCAACATGGAGCATTTTGTCATCATTGATCATGGTATCCTCAGCATTCAAGCACATGGTACATAAGTTTAAATCAAAAGCTTTAAGATACAAAAAAATATAGAATATAAATAAACACAATGCATCTGAAATCCAGCAACAAAATGCCAGTAAACGTTATTCATTAATTGAGTACAATTCACAACCAAGTGTTTGCTAATACACCTAGCAATTAAATATTTTCTGAACAGATGTCTAATAGTAGTCCCTTTATGGTACTTGGTTGTACATGTAGCATGAAATCAAAGGGATGTGCTTGTGTGAGTAAAGTCTTCACTACATTGGTAGCTGCAATGTGTGGCCCCTCTGATGAAAGGATGCCTCCTAAGAAAGGGCACTGTTCTCCCTGTGTCTATTATCTTGACCAAATATACCTGTTAAGAGAGGCCACTTGCAATGTAGGGCCACTTTCAGATGGTACCTACCAAGGGTGTTCTTTCATGGCAGGTACCACTGTACTTAGGATAAGCTTACTCTCACATTCACCTTTTGTGAATTGAAGAACACGATAGTCAAATGAATAAAAAGTTACTGCAGTGTTACAATACCAAGAAATGACCATGCGGTTATCAGAATGATAATTCATATTTCTGTTTGTAAACAAAACCCAAATGATAAAGTTGGATTGTATTGTATACTGTTATTTCTTCTACTTAGTTAAAAAAAAATTTAATATAATTATGTTCTGTTTATTATTAGAATTAAGCTATATTTAGCAGAATTTTGAAAGATGCAATATCTTCTTGTTTTTACAGCACAATTTCTGGAATGTCTGCAGTTAATATTTTACAGCTTTACAGCAAGTAGCCATTATTTACAAATAAGGGAAATTGTATATCGAGTCTAATGTCTAATATGCTGAAGATACTGATGACTACAAAATATTTAGTGGCAACAATATGAACACATAATAAAGATTTTTGATACCATTTTTTGTTGTATAACATGAGCAAGAACTGGCATAAAAATGTAAAACATTTGTGTCGTAAATGGTATATACATTTGTTCATAAAAACGCGCTTCAAATGAGAACTCCGATACACAGATCTAAAAAAAACATCAGCACAATTTGAAATCTCTGGTACATGTAATAACAAGAAAAGGAATTTCAACAGCACCATTTGGAAGATTGTTTCATCTTCATAAGAGTTGTCAGTGATCAATATGTGATGCTAAATTATTCAAGAAAACAAATTGGGAAAACGATACAAATGCTGGGCTAATATAAATTTAAGAGTAATTGTGTGTTGAGCGAAAAAGGCTTTGTTCTGCGAGAAAAACCTTGTCATGAACACATTCTTAACATGGAGTCCGACAGTCACTACATGTACAACATTCAAGCAAATCAAAATGCATTAAAAGAATAGAGGTACACGCACAGAAAAATTAATAACAGTACAAAGATCTTCAAAAAATAAATTGCTGCAAGCTAGCTTTTGAAAGAGGAAAGCACTGCTGTCATATAGTCCACAATGTGTCCATGCGGAGAAACTAAACAGAACGCGCAACACATCATCCTCCAGGATTGCAGGAACCTTCAAATCACAATTTCAAGCAGTTGAACATGGCGGCTGCCTCCCACCCAGTTGAACATGGCGGCTGCCTCCCACCAACTTGGTAACTTTCTCGTGCACCTCGGCTCCGATCTCCAAGTCTTTCTTTCTTTATTTGGTGTTTAACGTCGTTTTCAACCACGAAGGTTATATCGCGACGGGGAAAGGGGGGAGATGGGATAGAGCCACTTGTCAATTGTTTCTTGTTCACAAAAGCACTAATCAAAAATTTGCTCCAGGGGCTTGAAACGTAGTACAATATATGACCTTACTGGGAGAATGCAAGTTTCCAGTACAAAGGACATAACATTTCTTACATACTGCTTGACTAAAATCTTTACAAAAATTGACTATATTCTATACAAGAAACACTTAACAAGGGTAAAAGGAGAAACAGAATCCGTTAGTCGCCTCTTACGACATGCTGGGGAGCATCGGGTAAATTCTTCCCCCAACCCGCGGGGGGTGATCTCCCAGTGCGACAGTTGAATGAGAATGAAGACAGAAAAGATGTCCACCTCAGGTGAGCACCAATATTAACATGACATTATGACAAGCAAAATCTGAGCAAACTTCTACATCAGACAGCGTCTGACTGGGAATCCCACAGGGTAGAAAAAAAGGCCTGAGAAAACATGAAGAACGAACCTTGAGGAAAAGAATTAATGCACAAGGCTATTCACCTTTGTCAACAAACTTTTTTTTAAAGATAAATAAACTGACCACACTGAACAAATACATGTCATAAAATCTCCAACAAAAGTTGAAACAAATCTGAAAGGCTCCTTGTATTTTAAAACAATACAAAATACAAACATTGACATAATTTAGGCAAAGTTCGCTCCCACATACGTGAGAAAAATAACATGTAAGCAAGCTGGAAGTACAGCACCAAGAATGTTGTTGCCAAAAAGTAGATATTTTTATGCTGCTAGTCAAGGCACATAAAGAAATATATATACCCCGTGGTTACAAACCTGCAGTGTATGAGCTAGTGCTTCACAACACATGGATAATCAGTTGCTGCACTGGCAAAAATTGCGTAAAACTAATTAGAAATTGTGAAGCAACACAAGTATTGATACTGTCTACACATACATGCAGGATGTCATATCGTATTCAACAGCAGAGAACGAACATATGAACACTGGTTGCAGAACTGAAAGAAGGATTGCGGTATTGCATGATTTCACGTACTGAGCCATTCTTAATATTTCCAAACGCACACAACCACTTAAATAAATCAGATGAAGACCAGATTTAAACTGATGAGTCAACAGTAAAATAACAAGATGATTGGAATTCACACTGAGACAGATATGTCATTACATGCAGAGATGACCCTGTCATAAGCACAACATGATTAATTTTGCCAAAGCGTGATACTGATGATTCATTTTGAAGACTAGAGATATTCAATTTAACTCTTGGATCTGACCAATAATCTCCTCTATTGTAACTTCGTGTCATTGCATGTGTTCCTATTTCATCTTTACGAACAAGCTAAATGTTTAAATCTTGCATTTTTCGTCACACACAAGCAGGCATGCTATATACGTCACTTGACAGTCTGACTAGTCAGCAACAACCTCAACCATTCATTTAACAAATCAGCTGTCACTTCAAATTTCAATGTGTAAATGTCGACGCCTAGATGGTCTAAGTTTGTGTATGTAAACCCAAAGCTATGCAGAAAAGCGTTCCGTTGGCATGATC
>NC_090248.1:68490558-68493058 GCF_037325665.1 Littorina saxatilis | reverse complement strand
GTTTCACATTGCACAAGCTGCTTGAGATTTCACAAAGCTGCAACGCGTGACTGCAAACCTAGTATGTGAGTAATGGTAATAAAACCAAAGGATGAGAGTTTCCAAATGTCTAGCCTCTCTGACTAAACAGCCACCTACCATCCAATGATGGATATTCCACTGATGACGTGGTCAGAACCGAGGTCCAGAGTTGTCCAGACATCATGTGGCTCTGGTATCACCCAGAAAGTCCTGGGGTTATCTGTAACACCAACATATGGCCTGTAATACCAACATCTGCTGCTTCAAACTGTAATGAGCATTGCCATGCACACAGCACTATACATTCCCACAGCCTTCAAACTGTAATGAGCATTGCCATGCACACAGCACTATACATTCCCACAGCCTTCAAACTGTAATGAGCATTGCCATGCACACAGCACTATACATTCCCACAGCCTTCAAACTGTAATGAGCATTGCCATGCACACAGCACTATACATTCCCACAGCCTTCAAACTGTAATAAGCATTGCCATGCACACAGCACTATACATTCCCACAGCCTCAAAATTTTAATGAACAGCAGAATTAACCAAACTCTGCTGAAAGAGAGACAGGTAAATTGAAACTCACCGTCTACCACATGTAAGTTGCTGTTGGCTTGGGTACAACTGCTGCAGAATTCACGTGTGTTCTGCGTCCACGATTGCTGCGTCGGTAATACTGGGTAGTCTGAGGAGAAACAAAAGTTCATAATGTCTTTAATACAACATGAGGAAAGAACTACACCATTTATTTGGGGGGGGCAGCCTGACACAACTTTATATACCATGGAACCCAACTATAAGGCTCTCTCCTGGTATGAACCTGTTTTTTAAGATGACTGTTTGGCAGTCTTAAAAGCAGGGTTTCACTGTTACCAAGTGGATATATGTGGCACATGTAAAATGCCTGGATACAACTGTAAGTAATCCATGACTTAGGAAGCAGGGTATTTTTTATAAACATTTCCTGAAACTGTTCAACTACCATCAATGAAAATAACCTGTCCTTGCTCTAATGCCAAAAAAAACCTGCACCACAGATCCTTATACAGGCAAGCTGAAAGATGAGAAATGTTATGACCCCATTCCACTGAAGCACAATGCTAGAATTTGTATAATGCTGAACTAACAAGAAAGGAAGAAGTAAACATAATGCGCGCAATACATGTTTTCATATTGTTTCAAAAATAATTTAAACAAAATAAATAAAAAACAATAGAGGAGAAATTCACTATACTTTTAAGACATTTCAGTTTGAAGGAATCAGAAAGCAGACTCTGCCTCTGTGCAAGGTACTTGGGAATTCTGGCTTGAGACTTGTTGTATTCTGGAACAAAACCCAAACCAGTTGCAGCATGCTTCACGTGGTGTGTATGATAAAAAATGTAGCTCTGCTGTAAGCTTTATTACCTGCATCATTACCATGGTGCTTACAATCAATGGTCAGGACACTTTAGTTGGATGCATTCCTTAGTGCAATTGCACAGGGCGCAAACTTTTGACAAGAAGAATATAACACACACACACACACACACACACACACACACACATGCATGCACACACACACACACACATGCATACACACACACATGCATACACACACACACACACAAACAAACACACAATCAATCAATATGAGGCTTGTATCGCGCGTATTCCATGGGTACAGTTCTAAGCGCAGGGATTTTTTTTTTTATGCAATTTATATCGCGCACTTATTCAAGGCGCAGGGATTTATTTATGCCGTGTGAGATGGAATTTTTTTACACAATACATCACGCATTCACATCGGCCAGCAGATCGCAGCCATTTCGGCGCATATCCTACTTTTCACGGCCTATTATTCCAAGTCACACGGGTATTTTGGTGGACATTTTTATCTATGCCTATACAATTTTGCCAGGAAAGACCCTTTTGTCAATCGTGGGATCTTTAACGTGCACACCCCAATGTAGTGCACACGAAGGGACCTCGATTTTTCGTCTCATCCAAAAGACTAGCACTTGAACCCACCACCTAGGTTAGGAAAGGGGAGAGAAAATTGCTAACGCCCTGACCCAGGGTCGAACTCGCAACCTCTCGCTTCCGAGCGCAAGTGCGTTACCACTCGGCCACCCAGTCCACAAAACACACACACACACACAAATGCACACCAGTAAATCATACAATTGTTCTTATCGAAGTGCCATTTGCAAGTAATCGGAAGTATAAACAGATATCACACACAGATGTTGGAGGGAAATGGTGACATGCACATTGAAACAGAAAAATAAACAAGCACATGCTTTGGGAGAATTGGATGAAGACAAAAAGAGTTGTGTTACTAAAAGGAGAAACAAATCCAAAGAAACGCAGGAAACACACAGAATAATAAGTCAGTGTTCAAAAAGATTATACACAAAGACAACATCTCAATGAAAATCTAGTTGATGAAAATATCCTTCTCCATCCTACATGTAGCATAGACTTTAC